>NC_084587.1:46485016-46785016 GCF_033807715.1 Cololabis saira
AGATGGCAGGAAACATAAAAATTGTGAGCTTTTCAAAGTTGTAGCGGCTAAGTTTGTTTTTCTTCCGGTAGATGTAACTTCCGGTCCGCCCCCCTATCCAATCAGAACCTTCCCAACCCCCAGACCTTAAGCAGAATTGGATAAAGCCGATCAAACGTGTTTTTCATGTAAACCTCAATTCGGAATTACTATTTCCATGTAAACTCAAAGGAAAATAGTTTAATTTGAAAAAATGAATTTCGAATTAAAAAACCTGTAACCGTAGCCATTGATGTCTTACCTTTTTGGCATTGTGTTAACAGACCAGGGAAGTGCTCAGACATTTATAGAAACGATATTTCCTGATGGATCAGATGTGGGTCTGAACAAAGCACATTTAAATTCGCTAGCGGTATGTCTGGATTTCTAGGCTAAAAATGTGACACCTGGCTGATACCCAGCCTCTTAATGTATTTATTTAAATCTAATATTAACACCTGATAAGGACCAGGTGTTTTTTTTATACTTTGATATTTCAGCAGGAGGTTGTTCCTTCTTTCTCACATGACCATCTCTGTATTTGTGAGTCAGAGCGTTCTAGGAGGACCTTTAAAAACCACATCACTGACGTAGTTACATAACTTAGAGCATGAGGCTCCTTTTAAGAAATGACTTTCTAGCGCCACCCTTCACCACGACGGCCGTCGGGGGTACTGCAGCCAACAGTGAAGCCGGCACGGGAGAACGGGGAGAACGTGCATGCAGCGTCATGTGACGTCACATCCGCAGCCCAGCGCGGGAAATTCGGCCCCACAATTGCAGCACATTTTGCAGCACACAGCCTGTTCAAGGCAACGGAGAGATACGCTGGAGGGTTCATTCGTTTTGATTTGGAACGCTTCATCTGACATTATTACTAGAAAACGTTTACGAATTTTTATCATAAATCCTGCCTCAAGCTCCTTTTAAGGCTGGATTATGATTCTGCGTTAAATCGACGCCGAACGTGCACCGCAGGTTGCGCCGCGTCGTGCACCCCACGGCGCACGCCATGCCGTGCCTGACGCGCACCTCCCAAAAATTGTAACTACGCGTCAAGAGGTCGCAGACCCAATGCAGACCGAGAGGGCTATGATTGTTTCGCTTGGTAGCAACGCATTTCTGGTTTCCGGTTCGTGAAGCAGTCGTGAACTTTCAGCGCTCTTTTCTTCGTGTATGTTTTTTTTTTTTTTTGGTTTTGGATTTTTGCACAATAGTTGTCCTTATCTCTTTGATTCACTGTGACCAGTAAAGTTGGATAAACCATTCAGGAAAAGAACGCACCCCCCTAGCGTTCTGGGGGGGTTTTGCACCACAGCGAAATGGAGTGACTGAGAAGTCCGAAGAGTTCACGACGGCGTCACGGCAGCGGCGTGTGCTCTGCTTTGGTGTAGCGCAGAACCATAATTCAGGTTTAAGAGGCCGCTAAACTGGAAACATGGTCCTCTGTGTAAAGCAGGCAAAAGAGGGGGGGGTTACAATCTGACTATTTCTCTCCCCCTGATCAAACTTCCCCAGTATAAAAGCTGCTTGGCTGTGTAACATATATCCACTTTAGGTTGTCTCCACTCAGCTGCTTCAGTTGCTGTTGTTGTTTGTTGCAGCCACAGCGACCATGGCAGTGGTGACGGCCCAATCGTGACCCTGGGGGACGGATCACAAACACTAGACGAGAAGAGGTCCCACATGTAGCAGTCGGAGCTGTTGTCTGCGTTATCTGCTGTTGCACCGTGTCTCTAATCCTGTAGGGTGAGCCGTTGCACAGTCTTGTATGGCTAGTTGAAATTTCAAGGCTTCATTAGGCAGATAAAGAGGGTTGTTCCAATAGTAACGTAATTGCGGTCTGCTTTGTGATTTATAAACATTAGTTGGTACAGGAAAATGTATTTTTGCTGTTTTTCCCTCCTAAAAGATCCTTAAAAACCAACTTTCTTGAGGTATTTAAAAGAACACCTTTGTTGTATTTGTCCAACCTCAATTTCAAAAATACTGGGACAAGCGTCCCCCCCTCATGCTAGCAGCAGCCAGCCCCTAGTGGTCATTAGTGGAACTGTAAGTTCTTCCACACTGGACTCAACCCAGACGTTGGAGAGGTTGCCCCTGGTTACCACCATAGATTAAAAGTCATGTCCACACAGACCACAGCCGGTCTGCTCAGTGTTTTTGTTCATCATATTTAATTATTCGTAATTTTCAAATTGGGAAGAACGTTAGATTGCAGCAATCTCCAGTAAAAATCACTACTGCTCAACATTGTTCATATATGACTTGCTTTGTTTGCTTTAGGCTACGTATAGGGAACAAAAAGAAGCTCAGCGTTGCAGAAAAGAACCCATGTCGCCACCTAGTGGTTGGGGGTGTAATTAGAGACACGCAGCACTGGACAAGAATTAATGCCAACGATGACGTAGGTCTTTTAGTAAGCTACTGTGTAGTTATATTATAGAATAAATCTGGCATCAGTGTTTATACGATATACTTGTATAGCTCTAAAGAGAGAAAATGTAAAAGTAACTAAGTGGCTAAGTGATGTTTAGCCTTTGTAAAAGAAACAAAAGAAAAAAGCAAAGGTTGTGAACAGTGTGATAATTATTTATTATATTTCTGTTCTGATACTAACAGGTCAATCAAAATATATTTATGATAAAAAACAGAATAAAAGGGTAAATGGACACTTTGAAAATTAGATATGAGTAAAACGTGGACATACAGACATTTAAAGGTGTAAATACAAAAACAAGCATCTTGATACCTACGGTATATGTATGCATATTGTTGAACACATGTTGTATTATTATTACCACACATCTCTGATAGTATACTGAGGTTAACACTGAGTGAAAAGATGCATAAAGACAGAAACTTTGTATTTAATGTGTTTGTGCTCTACACAAATAATTTAAAATGGGAAAATGTCAGTTTTGTGGAGTAAATTGATATGCAAATAAGTTGTTTGTAAGTTTGTTTTATGTATATGTCATAATGTGCTCAAATTTTAAATAAAGTGGTGGATAAATAAACATTTGTTGGTGTGAGGAATACTTGGTGAACCCTGCTCAGTATCAGTACTGGGATGGTGAAGTAAAAGAATTAAACCCTCCTAAATTAGATTAAAAGCTGCTGGATATTGAAACTACACGAGATTAAATAGTTTACCTGCAGTTTTGTACAGTTTTACTCAGTTGTATACACTTTTATACAGTTATTCTACACAGGACATCAGATACATCTGTGAGGTGATTAAGGAGAGAGAACAATCAAACTTCTGACGCACGCATTATTCAGTTTTTAAGCCTTTTTTCTTTAATAGTTTAGTTTTGGAAACATGTTGAGTCACTCTAAGGAACCATTTCAGATTAATGACATAATAAAAATACTATAATAATAGTTAAAGACTTTTTACTCCCGGTGCGCGCGGGTTGTTGATCGCGCAGCGTGACGTCACGCTCGTCGCGTACCCTACGGCGCAGTCTACGCCGTAGGGTCTGCGTCGGTGGACGCGGAACCATAAATCAGCCTTAAGGGACGACCCCCAGCGTCAGCCGAGCTGCCTCAACAGGCTGAGGTCCTGCGAGGTTCTGCCGGGTCTCTCAGCGGTACCAGCACCGACACCTGCACACATGTGGTCCACCTGCTCCGGCCCGGACCTTTCCTCCCAACCCGTCCGGGCTGGCTCTCACTGCTGCTTTATGGACCAAAACCAGCTTTATAGGACTAGTACCTGCACCGTGAAGCTGCAGGTGAGAGTGTCACCGAGACACAGTACAGGTGCTGCTGCTCACAGACACCATACAGCACTGTCTTCAAATTAGTTAGTTAGTTTTGTTTTATAGGCTACTTTATTTTTCTATAATGTGCCACACCATAGTGACGTTCAGTATAACAATAACAAAAAAACAACTAAAATACATATAGATATAAGACAGACACCAACCTCAACATTTACACGAAAAGGAAATTAATATTAAAAGGACATATCTACGGAGCCCCTCTGGTGACATTTGAAAAAAAATTTTTTCAAATGTCACATGTTAAGTACACTCGCCATGACAATACTCTTGCTCTTTAATATAAATAGACTATAATTACCGTTATTAATGATGAATAACCATCCCACCAAGGAAGTTGCATCCACGAAGTCCAGACAGTAGGTTATAATGCCATCCACGAGTAAAATAATGCGTGGCCACGCATTAATATCTCGTGGCCACGCATTAATTATCTCGTGGCCACGAGTTATTAATGCGTTGAGTTATTTTATTTTTTTGTCACCAGAGGGGCTCCGTAGGTATATCTTAACAACAACAAACAAAAACAAAACAAAAAGAGTCATAACATGCCTTTAAATACCTACTAACCCCCTGTTTCCTCCCTCCCCTATACATCCCTTAAACTTCACTATCGTTTATGTATACACTAAAGTTCATATTTTCACAAATCCTCATTTCCATTCTCATTTCATAAACACAATACAACTAGAGGGAGAGAGACGCACCATGAGAGCAAGTAGACAAGCAAGTACATTACAATACCTCCAAAGAAAAGTTAGTTAGTTAGTTCATCTTTATTTCGGTCAATTATAAGCATACAAATCAATAATCAAGATAATAAACATTTACAGGTTTTCCTTTGGTCAACATGGTGATTATTTTGACTGAAAAGGTCTGGGCTTGAAGCATAAAGCTTATCTTGCCCACCTTTTTAACATACTAGAATATGCAAAAAGAACAAATGAAGTATCATGAGGCTACACAAAATAATAATAATAATAATAATAATAGCTGTAATAACTGTAATAGTAGTAGTAGTAATAACAATAATATTAATAATAATAATGAGAGCTCTGAAAACAGAGAGTGAAAAGATGCTAAAGAAACCGACAAAACCAATTTAGGTTGTCATTTCATCTCATGCATGTGTATTGGATCTATACAAATCCTACATACTATACATGCATATGTTCATACTGGTACACACCCAAACACAGGCACACACACCTACACACATACATGTGTACATTCTTCTTTGTTTGCTAATTCTGCTTCTACATATGTGTCCATTACCTTTGCTTTGAATAATAGCTCATATGCTTTTATTGAGTTTGCTAATTTAAAGGGGACCCATTATGGCATCTAATACCTATTTTAAACAGACTTTGAATGTCTTAAAAACAAGCTTTTGATTGTTTTTGCTAAATAAATTAGAAATTCAGCCTCTGAGCCATGTCTTTATCTTCCCATTCTCTAACCTCATTATCTATGCAGGATTCTGAGTGGGCGGGGCTATGATAATGAGGCTCTGTGCTGATTGGCTGCCTGAATGACGCGATACACCGCTATGAAAAAATGGCGGAAGCTCCGGCCGGCGGAGTTAGTTGTTGTTGTTCTGGCCAGAGTTAGTTGTGGGTGTGGTTTCACGCATCGGAGGCCAACTGATGCAAATTGCATTTTGGTTACGTAACGACAGGAGCAGAATCTTATTGGCTCGTAGATCCACATCACACTAGACGGCTCATCCGGGCGGCTGTACAGACACTGCAGGATTTGGTTGCTTTCCTCCTTCTCTGAGTTGGGAGGCTGAGGGGAGACCACTTTATATATGTTAAAGCAAGAAAAAACATGTTTTTCATAATTGGTTCCCTTTAAGGTCGTCGTCTTATGAGTTCCACAGTTTTACTCCTAAAACGGATATACATCTACCCTATGTATTTGTTCTTACTGTTGTGTCAAACATTGCTGTTCCCCTGAGGTCATGTTTGCCCTCTCTTGGCTTGAACAGTTCCTGCATGCAGCCCGGAAGTAAATACAATTCAGCCATGTCTTTACAGCTCTGTTCATACTACTTTAGTCCTTTTCTCCCTTTTTATGTAAATGTCTGCTTGATCAGACCTCATATAAAATGAGTATATTTCTCCAATATTTTAAAGGTTTGGACATGTCCAGAGGAGAGATAGTGACTACGTTTACATGTAGTCAATAACCCTTTTCTAACCGGAATATTAGTAATAACCCGGTTGCGCACGGCCATGTAAACCCCAATAACCCCTTTGAATAACCTGAATTGGCTCATATTCCGGTTTTTAAAAACCCGAATATGACCCCTGGGTTACTTCTTTTCTAACCCGAATATTTGGTCATGTATACGCCTAACGGGATATCCTGATCAAAAGGAACAGGAATTTGTTTTCTGTGCATGTTCGTTTCGCAAGGAATCTTGGTCTTTTTCTATGGAGAAACACAAGACCAGGAGGAGACTAATCACTTCATAAATGTAATGAAAGATATGAACATTTTGGCATTTGTAGACGGTAGAAAGTACCGGGATAGCGAGATTTACAAAAAGGTGAGCGAAAAGTTGCGCGAAGCGGATTTGTACGAACGCCAGAGCAGATCAAGCACCGCTGGAAGATGCTGAAAAAGGCGTACTAACCCTGTTTGCTCATGCATGTAAACAGATTATTCCAAATGTTTCAGTAACCGGAATATTGACCGTAACCTGCATGTAAACGTAGTCACTGAATATATGGGTAGAAGGATGCTGAGTTTTGACCTGCCAGGCAGGAGGCCCAGAGGAAGACCAAAGAGGAGGTTTATACATGTAGTGAAAGACATGAAGGTAGTTGGGGTAAGAGAAGAGGATGCAGAAGACAGGCCCCGGACCGTACTGTGCTCCCCTCCATGTTTCCTGTTTTTGCTCCAGTTTTGATCCCTGTTCCTGTGTTAGTTTATGATCCTGCCAAGCAGCGCTTTTGTTTTTGGACGTTGTTTTTTGGTGGAATAAATCCCTTTTTGTTGCAACTCCTGGCTCCTGCTCTCCTGCACTTGGGTCCTTAGCAAACCAAACCATGACAGAACGGTCCGACCAGGTGGACCCAGCGGGAGAGTACCTCACCCTACTTGACTTCCTCTGCCGAGAAGTGGCTAAGAACGTGCGCTGGGCCGAGGAGGAGTATTGTGACCCCTTTTGGGGAACACGCCTGGCTCTGGGTGGGCCCAGGAGCCTGCAGAGGCAACGGCGACGGCGTCAGCGCCAGCCCCAGCCCCAGCTTGTTCCGGCTCCAGCTCCTGCTCCTGTCACTGTTCCAGAGGTGGTCCCGGATGCACCTTTCCCTGTTCCAGTGGTGGTCCCGGACGCACCTGTCCCTGTTCCTGTGGTGGTCCCGGACGCACCTGTCCCTGTTCCAGTGGTGGTCCCGGACGCACCTGTCCCTGTTCCAGTGGTGGTCCCGGACACACCTGTCCCTGTTCCAGTGGTGGTCCCGGACGCACCTGTCCCTGCTCCGAGGACCTGTGTCGCCCCCCAGCCAGCTCCGAGGACCCGTGTCCCCCCCCCAGCCCGCCCTGGATGTGGACTGTGGGGACATCTGGAATCTGTCCCTTGAGGGGGGGCCGGCGCCCCTTGAGGGGGGGCCAGCGCCCCGGACCCGGGTAGCCCCGCAGCCAGCGCCCCGGACCCGGGTACCCCCGCAGCCGGCGCCCCGGACCCGGGTAGCCCCGCAGCCAGCGCCCCGGACCCGGGTACCCCCGCAGCCGGCGCCTCGGACCCGGGTACCCCCGCAGCCAGCGCCCTGGACCCGGGTACCCCCGCAGCCACGTCAAGTCCCCGAACCACGTCAAGAGTCCCCGTCACGCCCCCCGCCAAGACCCAGGCCTAGGCCTCGGGGACGCTCCCCCGAGCTGTCTCGCCGGTCTGCCCAGTCCCCAGGACGGCCCCCGGAACGTTGGCCATGTGTTGACCTTTCATCGTTGATTAGGTTGACGCGTGGTTAATCACAGTTCTGAGAGAGAAAGTGGGTCCTGGCAGAGCAGACCTTCAAGGAGAACCAGACAGCTGTAATGTATCTGACTGACTAATAAAGCAACTCACACAGAACACAGGAGAGTGTTGGCGTGGCTGCAGGAATCAACAGTTTTGATTGTGTGTGTTAGTGTGGGGGGGTTGGGTCTGTGGCTGTGGGGCGGCGCTGCTTTGTGCTGGTTAATGTTTGGCCAGCTTGCCTTTTGCTCCGCTGGCAGATCCTGCAGCCGACGGGTGACCTGTGGCCCGGAGGGTTGTGGGTCCGAACGGGCCCGGGCGTCTCGCGCCGGCGATGAGCTTCCAGAGAGGTCTGGTGTTACAGAGGTGACCGGATCATGTGGTGGAGTACAGCTGTGGCCCCTCACGTCTTTATTTAACAGTCTCTGCAGAAGTAGACGTGCACTCGCTGCAGCTGCATCCTGGTGTTTTCTGTTCGGGTCGTTGGCCCGAATTCATGTTCCTGTATGTTTGTTTGTCATTTATGATGTTGTTCCGGGTGTGACCGTCACAGTCTTCACGGCAGAGACTCCCACAACCCCGTGGACTTTGCCCCTCCGGGTGTGTTAAGTAAATCCTGAGGTCATATTTGCTGGTTGTGTCATCTGTGTGTGTGTGTGTGTGTGTGTGTGTGTGTGTGTGTGTGTGTGTGTGTGTGTGTGTGTGTGTGTGTGTGTGTGTGTGTGTGTGTCATCTCTGTGAGTGTGCAGGGCAGGGCATAAGGCAGGGTGTTGTATCGGGACCAGCAGCACCAGTAACTTGGAACAAAAGCTCTGCTGTTGGAAAAAAATCATGTGACTGTGTGACTCTGTGTGTGTGTGTGTGTGCGTGACTGTGTGTGTGCGTGTGTGTGTGTGTGTTCCACCCTTGTCATGTGATGCGAGCACAAGGCAGGGTCTGAGAAGTGCTGAGTCGTTCTTAGAGGTTCCTTCCACCCGGGGACGAGGCGGGCGGGCTGCGAGCGAGCGAGCGAGGGAGCATGCAGGCGGCGAGCGCAGGCGGCCGGCTGGATGAGGGAGGAGGCGTGGGAGCTGGACTCAGACCAACGGAAGCGAGGACGCCGCTGCTCCAGAGTTTCAGGAGCCACAGCGAGAGAAAGCACTGCATCCGTCCCCCGAGTCTCCTCCAAGACGAGGGAAAATGCAAGGTTTCTTTGGGGATCGAGCTCGCCGCGGCAAGGCAAGTTTAGACGTGTTTGTTACCCGTGTTTTCGATGGGTCACCTCTTCCAGACAACATAGAGTGACTCAGCTGTATCTGGTGAAAGCTTCAGCCTGAGTCGGCAGGAATGGGAGCGTTTGCTCTCGGAGCGAGCTGCGTCTCTGCCTCCCCCCCGGTGATCATGGGAAGACTGCGTTCCACACATTCCCAGCTGAGAATCCAGGGTGGTGCTGATGATTTCTGCTCCTGGGGGGGCGAACGTGACGAGTGGCGAGCCGCGAGCAGACAGGGGGGGGGTCGTGCTTACTCAGGAAATGCTGTAATGTGATCAGGCAGGTGTGTGAGGTGTGAAGCAACAAGGCAGCCACGTGTCCTGGCCGCCTCGCAGGTCCGGTCCTACCCGTTTGAGCGAATGCAGCCGGCTCAGCTCCCGGCAGACCTGGAGGGAGTCTGGTCCGTCTGCGCATGCACTTCACTCTGGAAACCTTCCTGCAGCATACTTGCTTCATGTTACATTCATGGCACAGTTGTTTCGCTTGTTCACTCAACATGTGGCACATGCAGGACTCTGAGTCACTCTTCATCTTAGACTCCCTCGTTCTTTTCCAAACCTGACTTTTCATGAGCTGGAGATGTTACAAAAACTCTTGTGTCACAATTTCCAGCCCCGCCTGAGCTTGCTTCATAACGACACCCGCCGCAGCATGCAGCGGTGGGAGGCCGAGGCGGTGGTGGATCAGAGATCCAGAAAGATGGAGGGCCTGCAGACGACGCACAGGACCGGTGGTTGCCGCTAGTCATCGCTACGACCGATCAGAGCGGCGGAAACAAGTCAACGTGAGAGTGAGCTGTGGAGGAGTAAATCAAACTTTCGCTGCAGCATGTCTTCGAAACGCCAAATAAGTCGACCTTGCAGAGGAACGACTCGAGCGCCGGCTTTTGCTTGATTTTCAGAGATAAGAGTTTTACTGTCGGTGCCAAAGCCGACTCAAATGGCCGCTAATTCCTCAGCTGCAGCCGTCTACACCGTTTACGTCCAGATTACGTCTCTGCTCTGCGGTCATCTTGTTAAGTCTCTCTACAAGGGCAGACTGATTTGATCGGCTCCCCAAGACTTTTGGACATAGTTAATGAGATTCAAGCGATGGCGGTCGATGTACCTGCAATGCAAGTCTAAGTTTGCGACCAGTGCGTCTAAATGTCTTAGTTAAAGCCTAAAGGCAACGAAGGAATGGAGGAGGTAAAATCTGAAGGGAGCTGGCTGCTCCGGGGTATCTGGGGGGTCTTAAAAAGTTAAAAAATAAACATCTGCTGTGTTTACAAGAGTCAGGGACGACGCTGTGCTAATGGGTGGGGACTAGGGCTGGGCGATTTTGGACAAAAATAAAATCCTGATTTTTTTCTCTGAAAACCCGATTTTCGATTTTGATTTTGATTTTTTTGGTAAAACTACAAAAGACAATGGAATAAATTGTTTCAAATATTTTTTTCTTTATTTTTAAAGAAAAATTGCAAACAAATTTCCCTATTGGGAATGAAGTGCAATTGAAAGATACTGTAAATCCTCCTTGAGTTTAGTAAAGTGACAACATTTACAATTTTCTTGACCAAACAAAGATGACTAGACGGGCTCTGTCTGTAATGCAAACATCGATTGTGATTAATACATCCGATTTAGATTTAAAATCGATTAATCGCACAGCCCTAGTGGGGACTCCCCAGCACTTTGTCCCACGAGAGACGAACTTCGTGTGTGTCCTGCGATATGTTGGCCCCATGTGGTGAGAAGTAGAACTGCAGCATAGGGTGAGTTTTGTCTGAAGAGATATTTGAATACTTTTAGGAAATGTTGTCGTCTAGCTGTCTCCACCAAGGTAACTCTCAGAACCACCGCTAATCTGTTTGCGGCTCCACGTCACACATCAGTAACACTGAGAACCTCACAGAGCTACAGTGGACGTCACGGCTCAGGAAAGGGATGAAAGCCGCTCTGCGGTGATGGAGTAATGAAGCAAGGAACCAGACAAGAGGTTTGGACACCTCCAAGCCTGTAGGGGGAGCCTCTGATGTAAAAACTGAAAAGGTTCCTTCGTCCTGCTTTAAAATTGTCATAATTTCTCTGAGCGTCATCCTCATGTATCCCCGCAATTCCCTGAATTTTTGCTTAAGAAAGTAAATAATGTTATAGCTGCAGAACTCCAGGGTTCAGGTGTGGTTTTCTGCAGTAGAACTACAAAGACCAGCACAACGTTAACTGTCTCGCCTGTTTCAAAGGTACAGTACGCAAAACCCAAACTCAGAACTTGGTTAGAACCACTAAAGACCAACAGATTTGGAGCATTTTGAACTTATATGTAAAAAAGACTACATTGGGAATCGTTGATACAAAAAGCTGACGAACATGACCTGGTGGTCAAAGGTCATCTCACAGCAGTTTTGTGGGATGGTCACGCATCATTTTGATTGATGGAAGCAAAGAGAGCAGATTTGATTTGTGGGTAATCTCTTTGCAGAGCCCCAATTTACACGATTCAGCATTTGTGAAAATGGACTTTTCTTTGGTGTCAACAAAACCTCCTCCTGCCACGACCACTCGTGGAGCTTGTGTAAATAAGGAATGCTCAAAAATATTGCTTGCTGTTTTATCAGAATTTAAGTTTATTATTTGTGATTATTTAGTGAATTATGAGCTGAAATTATATATTTAAATATATTTCACTATATTGCACTATCTATCAGAAATGTTGCAATTAGAAGTTTGGCGTAAGAGAAAATTGGCATTAATTTTCCAGTTACCTTTGAAACAAGCTTTTTCATTATGAAATCAGCCAATCACTGAAATAAGATGCCTTTTTTCTGCATTTGAAGGTATGAAGGAAATAAATAACACAGTGGGAGGTGCACGCCCACCTCCTAGGAGAGGAAGGTCCGTCCAGGTACCAGGACTCCCAGTTCATGGGTCATACAAGGTTCCTTTATACTTTCTTATGGTAATGACTAGAAATGAGCGTCTTAGATTTAGTCTGTTAAACCCTGAAGCCCCCCCTGTTTGTCTCTGCATGGCCTGAGAACAGACGACTACCCTGTAAAGCAGGGGTATTCAATTAGATTCGGCCGGGGGCCACATCTGCAAAAGGACTGTATGGAGAGGGCCGCACAATTTGAAAATGTGGGGGTTTTCAAAATGTATTTTGCACTCAAAGACGAAGACTTATGTAAATATAATACATTTGTATTATACATTTGAATAGATCTAAGTTTACATATGTATTATGTATTAATTGTCTCCAGATTTAGTAATTGTGAGTTAAATATAATATTCAGATAAAGAAATATTATTTTAAATGCAAGTTCATTTTGAAACCATGCATTGTGCAAACTTAATGAAATTGATATTGACCTACTTTTAATAAAACACGCCATAATGACAAAGCACCACTTTCCACCAAGATTTCCTTATTTGAATATTATATTAAGCATTGGGCACAACCATTTTAGTCCATAGTAGCCAGTTATAAAAATATTATAAAAAAAAATTATTTTTTTTTTTTTTTTCAACAAACAAATATTTTTTTTGAGATATGACCAGGGGCCACATAAAAGCTCCTGGCGGGCCGCATGTGGCCCGCGGGCCGCCAATTGAATAGCCCTGCTGTAAAGGCATCACATGGTGATGGAGACTCCTAGAAACCTGCACGAGTGTGCCTTGCAAGACGGCATGAAGGGTTTCAGTCGATCAGCGCTGCCGTAACTGCTGAATAATTGAGCAGAGCATTTCCATCTGAGCTGAAGGCGTGTTGGTGTCGGCAGCAGCAGCAGACCAGCATGCAGCGGCTCATCCATTATGTACTGAGCATGCCCGACGTTCAGCTGGGCTCCGTGTTTAAGGCTGTTGCGGTGGATCCAAGTCGCTGGCGTTGTCCCGGTCCATGTGTGGATGTTGTGTTTTGTTTGGGGTGTTTGAAACGTGCATTTGCACGGGAAACGCTGAGGCACTGGAAGTGTTTCCAGTCAGGATGGGTTGCTCTCCGTGATTGGTTTTGAATAATTTAGCGTAGGATTACCTTTGAGCAGTGGGTGAGCAACGTGAACTGGGAAAGAAGGAAGTTGAGTCCAAACAATTTGTACAAATGTTTTTTTTGCACAAATTGATGATATGAAAAGAATTGTTTTGCTCAGTTATTGGTTATTATCTTTGTTGCAGATCGCTCTGATAATGAGTTTGAGCATCTCAGGCTTGCATGTAAACTACCTACGGCCTCCTATATCCTCATGTCTGCTTATCTGAAGACCACACAGGCCACTAATGATGACATCACAGAGGAAATAACTCTCGTTAGGGATCATCGACTCACGATTAATGAGCAACAAAGACAAGTGTGAATGTTGTGATCAAAGTGCTCCTGTCTCCACCTGTCACCGCCCGGTCTTGTAAATAAAACACCTCAGCTCCAATCTCATGCGATGCTAGCCGAGTCCGGGTCGTAACAAGGCCTTTTGACCAACGAGCTTTCTATGCTGTTGTGTGTAAATGCTCTTGTTACTTCATGAGGACCAGTTCTGGTGTCGTCGCTGACCTCACTGGGACCAGTTTCCAGTCCCTGTGAGACAGAGGTATCGCTTCAGCGTCCTAGGAGGGATAGCTGGGTGAGCTTTTTATATCCAGGAGTTTGAGGCATAAATGAAAATGTCACCGTTTGCTCAGGAAGTTTCAAATGTCGGCTGATCAGCATTAGTAGCCGCAGCAGTCTGCCGGTCGTCGGGTGACTGACGGAAAGGACGATGTGCTGCCCTCTAAAGAGGACACAAAGTCAGCTGATGGAAGTGGGATTTACACCCAGGAATGTCAAACATAAACGATCAGCAACACCTGCACAGAAAACTAGATCTTGAATCATGAAACTACGCAGGAACTTTGGTCTGGTGCCGGTCCAATTAAACATCCAAGGATGTGTGTGGGGGGGGGGGTCTCATAATGGATATCTGTTTATTTCAGCTGTGAGCTAGATAAAATCTAGTTTCTTTGGTGTAAAGAGATAAATGTGCATGTTAGGGTTAGAGTAGTTAAAATACAACAACATGCATTTTAATCAATTTTCTAAACTTCAACAACAATACAAAAGAAAAGTAATGCATATTTTGAAAATGATGATCATATTAACTGATGTTTTATTTTCTAACTGTTATTATTTCTAATGTAGAGTTTGAACTATTCCAGATACGACTGCTGCTCAGATCATGATGAAGCAAAACGTGGCCCGAGTCAGATTCAACGTAGCGGCAGATTAAATACTCACTTTCAGCTCTGATCAGTGGTTGTCCCGCTGACCAGAACAGGAACCGAAAGCTTTGTGGTTCCTAGCAACTGTTGCCATGGCTCCAGTCCATGCTGGGCTGATCCCCCACCCCACCGGACGTGTGTGTGTGTGTGTGTGTGTGTGGTTGCTGTCGGCAACATTTCTTCCTGTAACAGCAGACAGGCGTGTCCAGACGGCCAAAGCCAGAGGGGAAGTGCAGAAAGCGATGAGATGAGATCTCGGTCTCCGGTCGGGACACGTGGAGGAGGATTCTTCATCTTCTTTTACACCCACAATCCCGACGTAGACAGGATGCAACTGTTTTGAGGAATGTAGTCCCATCCTCGTCTTGTGCAGCCAGGCCGGTCCTGCTCTTCTGGCATAAAGCCGTGTGGTTGCATCGTATTGCTGAAAAGTGCCGGGTCTTCCCGGGGATTCCCACCCAGAACCACCGGGACACCCTTTCACGCTGCCTTGGCCCAAAGAGAACAGCTGGATCATCTTCACATGCGGTTACTGCTTTGCATGATGGAGATCAAAAACCTGCATTTGTGGGCAACACCGTGAACTGTAAGACTAATTTTTCAGGCACTCAGATGTCTCTTCTTAGTCCTGCAGACCCAGATCCGCCGCTCCAGAACTTCGTCTTTCACCCACGTGCCCAGGAATCTCCTCTGTTTCCATGGCAGCCCTGCCCCTTACCCGTTTGTAATGGACCTAATTTGTTGCTGGATGTCTTTCCAGATGTTTTTCTTTTACTACCGTCTGTCGCTCCTGTCTCAACGGTTTTGGACGCGTTGCTGCTAACAAATTCACAATGAGTTGATGTATATCTCACTTAAATGCTCCCGTTTCCTCTTCTACTGGGAATAAAGTTGCAAATTGCTGTATTATGTTTTAATTTACATTTCACACAGCATCCCAACTGCTATTGAATTTAAAAATGTTATAGCAGTCATCGATGTGTGGACTTTACTATGTCTAAGTGGCGTTAAAGGTATTAATTGCAATCGTATTCAAAAACATTTATTGTTATACTGGGTTTAAATGGTCCTTCCATCCTGAGAGTAGCCAGAAAAAAATCAATCCTCTCTGAAAGCTGTAATCCTGTAAAAACTCTAACCAATCAGTTATTTGCGCACCGAATGGCTCGGATTGGTCAGAAGACCAGAGGCTTGGCAGGAAGGGAAAGAACAAATCAGATGCCTTCATTTTAAAACACTTTTTGTTGAAAATCTGCTGTCCAAAATGTCCTGGAAACCTCGACTCCTGCAAATGCGCGTTCACCAAAGTTTGTGGGGGCGTGGCTTTGGACGGAGCGCTGACGGGAGTGGGAGGAGGGGGCGGGGCTTAGAGGAGGCGCCACTTTCAAATCGTGCTAGCTCTCAGAAGTTGCATATTGCAACTTTAATCGAGGCTATTGTTTGTTTTCCCAGAAGCCACTGCTCACCGCGCCAACAAGGCCACCGGGACGAGCAGAAGTGGCCAGTCGCCATCGTTGGATGCTGATCCCTGAGGAGCAGGAGTCATGACCTCGGTGGTCCTGGTGGACGCGGGGGGGAGCGTGGTGGAGTACGTCACCGCTGAAGACGACCCGCAACACGTGAGTGGCACAAAAAACCTCCTCCTTCTTCTTTCCATCCTATCCTTGTTGTAAATTATAAACTCCACCCCCGCTCACCCAGGAGGACGGAGAGTGTGAGCTGGAGCTGGAAGGAGAGGTGGAGGGCCAGTGTGAAGCTGAGGAGGAGGAGGAGGAGGAGGAGGAGGAGGAGGAGGAGGACCCAGCAGTCCTGGTGGAGGAGGTACCGGGGCACCGCCTGGCTGACGAGGAGAGCTACTCCACTCAGGTGTTGGTGTGTGGTGTTGAGACAAACGTCCTGCAGGAGGTGGACACCGAAGCAGAACCAGGTCAGTAATACTTCTACTTCACCAGATGTAGACTGGGATCTCCCTCTCGGCTCTGGGGATGCAGCACACGATCTCTTTAGAAAGAATTCACATAATATCTTATAAAAACGTTGGTTCCATACAAAACAGCACGTATAAGCGGCAGCGGCGGATGAATGCTTTTCATTTTTCTTTCATGCCCACATGAAAGGATCCAAGGACTGGATTTTATTATGCAGCAACTTTCCACCTGGCATTCCCACTCACGCGGCGGTTACCAACCCGGGCCGTGAGCCGTGTTTCTGCAGGAATGCAGCAGTAGATCACTAAAAAATCTGCTCAAACTGGTTATTTTTGAGGTCTGGATCCTGGAAAATAAAAGTAGGCAGTGCTGCAAACGTGTCTGTGGCTCGCGTGGAACTGGTTTTGAGGTCTGGTTGGACTAAATGGAGCTTAACTGTTTCTGTCGTTTAGTGGTTTGATGGTCACTGGATGTCGGTTGTTGTTGTTGTGATAGTTGTCATCCCGCCTATCAAAGCTGCTTGGAGGCTGACAAGCGTCTGTGTTCTTGTACTGCCACCTTGTGGATACTTTTGGACAGTTGAGATGCTATAACAACAAATGCATTCAAAGGATAAGTTATTAATGATCAGATAACATCTCTTCTGTTCTTCAGTCATCGAAGTGAAAGACCTTACATATTGGAACTAATTAAAACCATTCATTTTCCCTATTTCCGTACACTGGTTATTTTGGGAGCTTGGTGGTCAGCAGGTCCCTGGGTCCTGGTCGTGGCCGTCTCCGGGGCCTCGGGCTCCTCCCACAGTCTAATCCACGTACGTGAGGGTAACTGATGCCCCGATCTGTCTGTCTGTCCGTCTCCTGGTCCGTCCACCCCTCACAAAGGAAAGAGACCCCAGGATGCTTAAACTCCTCCACTTGTTTCAGCCCCTCGCCAGGGGCTGAATCCCACCATCGGCCCTGATCCTAACCCTCACGTGGCGATTTATCTGCAAAAAGATTTCTGCTTTTGATTGATTTTTTTTTTTTTTTTTTAATCGATTACATGAATAAAAGGGGCCCAGTGTTCCAGAAATGTCTTGCTTTTTCCCACCAAACGGCTTTTGGATGCATCTCGACCTGCAAAACCTTCACATAACCGGCAGGAAGATACCTCACTGGCAGGTGTAAACTTTTCTTCTTCTTTTCTGGCCAAGTTGTTCTCAGGATCATTTGATTTTCAGCCCTTTTCACTAATGAGGCCCCTAAATTCACACACACGTTGCTTGAGACCTTTCCCTAACTTGATACGAAGGATAAACTTTGACACGTTTCCATCTCTAACAGGGTTGTCCTGTATTTTTCATGAAAATGAAACAACGGTTTTCATATATTCTGAAATTTCTCGTGCACTTTTATTACAAACCAAATTACTTTTCTGTGACCTTACTCTAATCCACGGTTGAATAAGAGCTACACATTGTCTTTACAAAGCTTTGCATTGTTCTCTGCACTGAACAGATTGGTTGATGCATTGTCTTGTCATGTTTATCTTGTTGCCTAGATACAAAAAAAGGTAGCTTTTTGCTCAGAGTGTGTATGTTTGATTCAGCTTTATTTGACGTATCCTCTACGCAAACGGAGGGAGGATTTCCTGTGTCGTCTGCGTGCGGAGGGATACACCTCTCTTGGGCCGTGACGCGTCTCGTTGAAGCCGATGAGATTTTCCTTCGGCGGCGGAGTGATACGAGCCCGCAGCTTCCCATACAATTCAGTGAATCTGCAGCAAAGTGGGGGGAAACATGGCGACTTTACAGCATGATGGCCACGCAAACCAGCTCGATCTGCTCATCAGAGCCGGTAAAGTATCTGGGGGTCCTCCCGGGGCGGGCTGGGGGGGGATCCGGCCGGGTCTGGCCGGGGTTTGTCGGCTCGACCGCTGCGCTGCAGCCGCGGCGGAGCAATGGAGGGCAATCAGGAAGTGCTCACCTTGGTGGAACCTGCATGGTCCGAGCCGGGCCGGGCCGGTCCCGGGCCGGGCCGTGCAGGGGTGGTGTGGTGCATGCGGGAGCGGGGTTTGTCCGTGCTCGGCGGGGCTATAGCGGGGTTATAGCGGGCTGGATAACGGGCTGGTAGCGGGCTGCACGGCGCCGTGCACAACCAGGAAGTGCGCGGATGTTGTCTTTCCTGCGTCTTTGCCACGCTGTCTGAGTCGGAAGGACATGTGGCTTTATTTTCCCTCTCCGCGGCGGTCCCCGCGGGCAGGGGATCACACATGTTTTTAAAAATAATAATGTTTCCGTTGTGATTTTGCGCTGGACTCGTGGGACGGCCCGGCCACGAGATTTTAGTTATTTAAACCCCGTCGATGGAGCCGCGGTCCCCGCCGGGGCCCTCGGCTACATCAACCGGGCACATTTAACGCTTTCACTTATTTTTTAGTTATTAAAGTTGTGTGTTTTTTTTTATTCAACCTCCTTTTTTAAATCACAATAAAAGTATTTCGACCCGAGTGGGCGGGGCTCGGGTTTGATTGACGCGCCCTGCTGTCCAATAGAGTGAGGGTTGGTTTGAAACGTCACAAGGAGCCCGGCCAGATTTCTGAGGGGGCGGGGCTTGGAGGCTGGTTTGAGCCAATGGGAGGCGAGGCGGGGGTTGAGTGACAGGGGGATTTGTGAGCGTCTCGGAAGAGAACTGGAGGGAAAGGATGAAGAGTGTAAACACGGAAGTCATCACGGGCAGGACTACTTTCTCATCAGACTGGCTGCCTGTCGTTAATATACCAACATTTCCCTTACTTCAAAGTCATATTTTACTCTTGATTTTGAAACTTTTTATTCAATCATGTAGGAAAATTAATTAATATTTACAAAAAGACAGGGGAGAGCCCCTAGCTCCACATGTGGCTGCACATGTGGCTCCACATGTGGCTCCGGCCCAGCTGTGGTCAGCGTGGTCATGTGTCCCCACAGCTGCCGGCTCTTCAAGGACGGCTTTAGGAGCTCCGCTGTGACGGCTCCCAGCACCCGTGTTAGTTTGACGCGGGGCCCGGATGAGCAGCCGGTCTAAACATAGCCCTCGCCTCTGCCCCTGCGTGCTGCCTGTTGCCTCGGTCAGAGAGCCAAACATGGACAGGGCAGCGTGTAATCACAGCTCAGGTTTCCCACCGCTGATTGACAGCAGCAGCCGGTGTTCCCTCGCAGGGTCCCAGAGAAGACCACGGCTCCCCCACAACATTCACTGGATAGTCTGTCTCCTCCTCTAGTGGAGGGGGTGGACGACCGTCCAGGGTGATCCTGCAGATCAGCCCCACCTCCTTACCCAAACCCTCACCTCCTGCATCACTGCGTTGACCCTAAACAATCCTCCTATCTCCTGTTTGAATAAAAGCTGAAGCAGCAGTTTGATAGACTGATGCGTTGGCTCAATATCTGTGTTTCTTGAACTTAAATATTGTTGGGATGTGAATGGAAATGCCCCCAGTGTTGGTAAAAGGTCCTCCACTAGGGGGCACCTGTGGCTCGTCCCTGAGCACGGAGGGTCCTGCTGAGTGAAAGATGGAGCTAAACATGTTAAAGTTGGACGTGCTTTTTGTGTTGCAGTGGAGGCTTCTGTCCACGGGACCAGCATCCACTGCTCCGACAAAACCATCGAGGCTGCAGAGACTCTGCTCCACATGGACTCGCCCTCCAGCCTCCGAGAAGATCGGAGTCCAGGTAACGCACAAACTCAAAATACTCTGCTAATTTACCTTTTTACCCCCCAATGTTTCTGTTTATCTTTCTTTCAAGGTTGATCAAGTATAGGACCAAGACTTACATTTGTAGCACAACCTAAGAAACATGCTGAGAATGTTGAGAATTTTTATACATATATATGATTGTTCACAAAAATCACAAGAAGTTTTTTTTAAATAAATTAATTGATGTTTTCAGCTCATCAGCATTTCATTGGATTTTTTTTCATCTTTAAATATTCCTGAAAAATCCCAAATATGTTTTTTGTTTTCCTGAAGAAGCTGCGTCTTGTTTTCCTCCGTAACGTTACATGTCTGCTCCCTTGTTGATTATACGCTGCACTCTGCTGCCCCAAATGAGCTTTTTTTGTTTTGCCAATGAAAAGAGGAGAAAAAAAACCCCATAATTTACTGGTGAGATGCGGTACGTGGTTCCTAGAAGTCCTCTAACTTCTTCTTAGAGGAGGACAGCTCATCTTTTGTTTTTTTCATCCGGGTTTGAGTGGCTCGCCCGGTCCAGGCTCGGTTAGATCCAACTATGCATGACCGTAAAAGCTCTGGAAGCAGAGGGGTTGTGGTAGTTGGTGTTGAATTAAAGGCCAGATTTACTTCCATCCTTTAGCAACGTCCCTTCAAACGTCTCACTCAGTCTCAGACACACAGAACTTGGCAGTCCGTCGTCACACGAGGCTAAAATCCTTTGTAGCACGGAGGACTGTTGTTGTGTCGTGTGTCGGAGTCTGCTGGCGCGTAGGGACACTTTGTTTTTGGAAAAAAATAATTAATTGAAACCACAATGACTGACTATACAACTACACCTCAGTGCGAGACATCTCAACATTTTCAAGCCAAACGGTGTAGCAGTACCACTTCTGACCGCTAGTTGATACTTTGTTTAGCGTCCGGCTTTTCTGGTCACAGTGAATCAAAGAGATAAGAACAACTATTGTGCAAAAAACCAAAACAACCCAAAAAAAAAAATCACACACACACATGAAGAAAAGAGCGCTGAAAGTCACTACTGCTTCACGAACCGGAAATGCGTTGTTACCAAGCAAACCAATCACAGCCCTCTGGGTCTGCGTCGCCTCGACGCGTAGTTACATTTTTTGGGAGGTGCAGGTCAGGCTACGGCGTAGGCTACGGAGAGAACCATAATTCAGCCTTTATGGTGCACTTTGTTCTTTCTCTCTAACGGTTTTGTGCTGTGCTGCCCCCTTGTGGTCAGAAGTGGTACTGACACATTGAGGAGCTTCAAAATAAACAAAACGCCTCCTGTTCTTGAAGAAATCCCTCAGTGATGCATCAGTAACGTGCAACATTAGATTCCTCACCAACCAAACTCCCTCCTCCCCTCCAGAAGCGTTCGTGCCTCAGTTTGACTCGACCCCCGTCTTCCTCCACGCCGCCATGCGGCCCGAGATGATAACGGAGACGGAGGTGGAGGTCTCGACTGTGGAGTGCTGCGAGGAAGACGACGAGATCGGATCCTTGATGGAAGAGTCTGAGCCCGACAACGAGCCCATCAGGAAGAGGCGAGGTACGCAAACACCGCTGGAGGTCGGTTACTGTCGTTTGAAAGTATGCAACAGTTTCCTTTAAAAAAAGTCTCTTCCTGCAGCTGGACGGAAGCCGAAGACGCATCAGTCGACCCTCGCCAACGGCTCGCTGGATCTCGGCATCAAGAAGAAACCACGAGAAGGAAAAGGTAAAAAACTGTGGTAGTGATTCTGCTGACGCTGCCGACGTGTCTCTAATACAGAGCTGATGCTGAGAGGTTAGGGTTAGGGCTGGGGATCCATTCAAATGTCAAGAATCAAATTGATTCTGATTCTTAAGATTCAGAATCGATTATCAAGATTTGATTCGATTCCGATATTGATTTGGGTTAGTGTTATTAAAACTGTTTTTTGAGCTGTTGCATGAATTATATGACTGTGTAGATATGCAACATATTACTACTAGTATTATATTGAGATTCAACAGCAAGTATTGCAGCTAATGATGCTGTAAGGACCAATCACCTCCCAGAATGCTGATAGAACTGCTTTCAGAAACATCATGTGGGTCAGAATTACCAAACAGATCCAGGGAAGAAACAGAGACGGATGAAATCAGTATAATTTTTTCCCACATTCCGTTTTAATTTTTTCAATTTTCGGTCTATTTTGTTTTTTTTTAATTTTTGAAAATTTGCTTTTTAGCATTTTATGCAAATGTAACCCCAAGACAGTATATAAAGTAATGGAATATAGACAATTTATTTATTTTTTCGTACCTTTAAACATATTTAAAGGCAAACACATGGCACCAGTTATTCTCGTCCAACAAAACATTCCTTTTTTGGGGATAAACAAAAAAATAAAAGTTGTAATGTTATGATGAAAAAAAGAAAGAAAGAAATAAAAAATCGATCTTTAGACGTATGAATCGATTTTTAGGAGTTAATATGAGAATCGATTTAGAATCGGAACATGTACTTGTTTTCAACACAGGCGTAGTCAGCGTGCGTCATGTTTCCCTGTGTGTCCAGCAGGCAGCACCACCTACCTGTGGGAGTTCCTGCTGGACCTGCTCCAGGACAAGAACACCTGTCCCCGCTACATCAAGTGGACCCAGAGGGAGAAGGGCATCTTCAAGCTGGTGGACTCCAAGGCCGTGTCCAAGCTCTGGGGCAAACACAAGAACAAGCCGGACATGAACT
Organism: Cololabis saira; assembly: GCF_033807715.1. Lineage (NCBI taxonomy): Eukaryota > Metazoa > Chordata > Actinopteri > Beloniformes > Belonidae > Cololabis > Cololabis saira. The sequence continues at coordinate 46,507,616 of NC_084587.1, forward strand.
ACGAGACCATGGGACGGGCGCTCAGGTAACCGGGTCGTGTCTGACGTACGGTAAGCGTTTTTCCTCCGAAGCTCCGTTTTAACCCCCCGATGTCTCACGGCTCCCCAGGTATTACTACCAGCGCGGCATCCTGGCCAAGGTGGAGGGCCAGCGGCTGGTCTACCAGTTCAAGGAGATGCCCAAGAACATCATCATCATCGACGACAAGACGGACATGCCGGACGAGCTGATGGGCTCGGACGGCGCGGCCTCGTACGAGCGCGTGCTGCCGCCGGCGGACATGTTCCTGCAGGCCAGCGAGCTGTCCTGCTCCAAGAAGCCCAACATCCTGCGGGGGGGCAACAGAGCCGGCCTGGTCCAGGCTCCGGCCGCCACGGGCGGCACGGCGGTGGCCGTGAGCCGGCCGGTGGTGACGGCGGCGCCGCCCAAGATCCTGACGCTGTCCGCCATGCCGGACGGCAGCCAGAACCAGCCGTCGCAGACGATGATCCAGAACGCCGCCGGCCCGCCCAGGTTGGAGAACCGCGCCCCCGTAGACGCACGCGGTCGCCCTGCCGGGGAGCGCTGATTTCTGACCGCTTCCTCTCCCCTCTCGTCTGCAGGACGGTGCGGGTGGCTATGCAGGTTCCTGTCGTCATGACGACCTCGCTGGGTCAGAAGATCCCCACCGTCACCATGCAGCAGCAGGCCGGAACGACGGGGCCGGCCGGCGCCGCCACGCTGCTCACCAACACCTCAGCCATCAGCGCCGCCAACTCCCAGCAGAAGGTAGGCCCGCGTGCACTTTACTGTTACTTATGTGCAGAAGTGTGAGGCTACTCTTGATTTTTTTTTATTTTTTTATTTAGAACAGCAGTATTCCATCTCACACGTTTTTACATTCAATCTTTAACTTAAATGATTTTGTCCCTACTGTCCTCTAAGCATTTTTTTATGAACAGTAATCAGAAACAATAACAGAAAAATAAAATAAAAAAAAACAGGAAGCGCACCCATGTTTACAATCATTACATCACATAAAAAATAGTTCACATGAAATCAGGTGTGATTGGTTTCACATACTCAGTCCATTTGGACCAGATCCTATAAAAGTTTTCTTTCTCAACCTTGAGGGAGGCAGAGATCTTCTCCATAACATAGATCTCGTAGATGATCCCAATCCAGTCGTCGATAGTGGGGGGTTCTACTTTTAACCATTTCCTTGTAACACATTTCTTACTGGCTGCCAAGAGTATGGTCAGCAGTTTTTTGTCTTTCACATTCCATGTTTCGAACATTATGTCTCCCAAAAATAACGTTTCACAATTCAATGGCATGGTCACATTAAATATATTTTCCCCATGCATCTGTATCTCCTTCCAAAACACTCTTGATTTTTAATGTGGCGTAAATAAACGTGGCTAGAAATCCCCCAAACAAAAGGTGTGGGCAGTACTAAGTACACCGTGACTGTCGGTCAAGGAAGCTACGTGGTCACTGGTTCTCAGCTCCTGGTGAACTGATCGTGAGCAAGTTCTTAATAATGTTGATTAAAGCAGACCTTTAGGCAGATTTCTGTCTTGGAGCTTTTAGGCGTGTGTAAACAGGGAAAGGGGAAAGGCGTCTGCAATGTTTTCAGACAAGCAGCTGAAGTCTGGAAAGAGTTATAAAATCATTTCCAAACAGGGAGGAGTTACAGTTCTGCTGTGAGATTGTTGACGAGCAGAAACTATTCAAGACGCCAACAGAAGTTCCTGCAAATGTACAGGGTCAAAGTGTGCAAGAGCTGTATCTCAAAGCCTACAGACTTCACGGAGCAGATGTTTAAGTCCATAACGGCACAGTAGGGAGTTTATGCTGCCAGGGAAACGTGTCTTCTGTCTAAAAGGAACATGGAGGTCCAACTGAGGTCCGTAAACGGCATCTGAACAAACCGCCAGACTTCTGGAGCACAGATGAGATCAAGCTGGAGTTGTTCTGCCTTAATGCCACGTTTGGAGAGTAAAAAGACCCCGTACCCGGGATGGGATTTGGGTCGGACTAGGGGCGGTTCAGTTGATTGAGTCTAGATTATGCCAAAGTAATCTAGAGACAACCGTAAAGCTGCTTTCAACAAAGCTTTATCACCTGAGGAAAACGAGGCCAAAATGCTGGTCATGTGACAATAATGCTAATTAAATATATAATGCAATATCGTAGACGAATAACAACAAGACTAAAATGTAGAATACAAAATAAAAACTCTGCTAAAATGTGTCTTCATTTTTATAGACCAAAACCAGGGAATCAGATCCAGAAGATGCAGCTGCAGAGTTAGAGGCTGATGCCGTTAACGCAGAGCTCTAGTTAACGTCAATTAAAAACAAAGTTACATAGAGAAACACGGGGATCTGCTCTGGGGCTGGAGAAGAAGAAGAAGATCCATCTTTGGATACACTTTCCTACATAAACGTGGAAAAGAAAACCCAATGTGTCGTCGGAAAAGAAAAAGATGGGAAGAAATGCGGAAAAATAAATATGTTGTAAACTCTAATTAGAGTCTTGTGTATCTGGAATGAATGTATTCTTGAGTCTATAAGGTAACAATAATATAATAATGAGATAACCTTGTTAGAATTGCAAAATGGGTTTGGCCAAATACAATCTTTGACTAAAACTAGACTAAAATGGTCCTGGACAATTCTGACTAAAACTAGACTAAAATGCTCAGAGTTTTAGTCGACTAAAACTTGACACGACTAAAAGGAGAATGAACGTGACTAAAACTAATAAAAACTAAAATGATAGCTAGCTAGACTAAAAGACTAGACTAAAACTAAAATTGAAACAGGCTGAAAAAAACAACACTAGACAACCGTGAGGACATCTGGGGACAGTTTAGTATAACCTGGGTCACAAAGCAGGACCACCATCCAAACCCCCCCCCCCCCCCCAAACATCTACGTGAGAAGTAACTGGTGTTTGTTTTGTACGGAAGAGTATTGGGGCCCAAAAATACAATTTCAAGAATAAAGTCGAAATTTCGAGAATAAAGTTGAAATACAATTTCGTGAATGAAGTGGAAATGTCTCCTCTGGCCCATCAAATCCAGTTAGGAGAGCGACTGACAGCTCTGCAGCAGCAGCCGTAACTAACTAACTAACTAACTAACTAACATCCTTGGAGTGGAACGTTAAGGGTACGTTTCTGAAGTTATGCAACTGCATATGTGTGATATGTGTTTCAAATCAATATTGTAAAGCCAATTCACTTCATTCACGAAATTTTGACTCTTTTCTCGACATTTTGACTTTTTTCTCGAAGTGCATAATGAAAAAAAAAAAAACTTCCTCCTAAAATATTATTTTTATTTTTCTCCTGCCTGGCCCTAATACTCTTCTGTAGTTTTGTTTAGGTAAATGATGTCAGAATAGAAATGTTAAAGGGTTTACCTGAGGTTCTGGGCTAACACTCTGTGGTTCTGGTGTCCCCGGTCAGGTGGTGATCCAGACCATTCCCACGATGGTCCCGGCCACGGCGGAGAACGGGGACAAGATCACGGTCCAGCTGGCCAAGATCATCACCATCCCGGCCCACCAGCTGGCCCAGTGCCAGCTGCAGGCCTCCGGCGGCGGCGCCGGCAAGCCCGGCGTGGCGGCGTCCCCGGCCGGCCTCAGCCTGCTGGGCGGCCCGCTGACGGTGCGGGCGCTGGCCCCCGTCAGCGTGGCCTCGGGGACGCAGGTGATGCGGCTGGCCGTCCCCGGGGCGGGCCCGCCGCAGACGCTGGTGGTGTCGCAGGCGGGCGGCACGGGCGGCGTGGTCACGGTGACGGCCGCCACCCAGACGCCGGCGGCGGTGACGCAGTCCCACATCATCGGCAGCATCATCAACGGCACGGAGGTGTCGGTGGAGAAGCTGAAGGCGGCCGGGGTCCAGATCCAGGCCCTGCAGGTGCCCAGCCTCAAAACGCTGCACGCCGCGCAGACGGAGGCGGCGGACGCCCAGGCGGGTCGACTGATACCGCCAGACGCCATAAAGACGGAAGAGCCCGAGTGTTAAACCCTCCTCCCCCACTTAACGTTAGTTTGTACATTTCCGACATCATTTTTACTCGTAATAACCAGCAGAAGTCTGAGACTCAAAGGCTTCCCGGAGCCAGACCGGCTAACCGCGGCAGCTCCCCCAGTAGAGACCAGACTCTGACCCGGTGGGATCGCAGAGGGACCAACGTCCATCACTACAGCCTCCCGCCGGCCGCCGGCGCCGGGAGAGGAACTAGAACAATGAGACGGCAACACTACAAGAAAAATAAAAAAGGGCAAAAACCAAATGTAAACTTTGTGTAAAGCAGCTCCACCAACGTGGAAACCAGCAGTTTTCTTCCTTGTTTTTTTTTATAAACTTGCATCACTGTGCAGGCCGAACGGCCGGTGCTCCGAGCGCGACGCCGGACTCTTGTACATACGGACTCGTGAACACGGACTCGTGCACGTGAGGAGAGCAGCCTTAGATTTACTTCTCTGATTTTTGTCTCAACGGTAAGCAAAAGTTTGTGGTTTTATATTTCATACCAAGCACAGTATTATTAAAGCTCAGAACCCCGGTGGGTTTGGTCGGTTCTCCTGCCTCCGTCACGCCACCGCCGCCGCCCGGGTCGTGACCCGTCCCGGGTTTCAGGCGCGAATGTGAGGAGGATTATTTCATGTTATCTTTTTCTAAACAGATGTTTGCTCTGTTGTTCAGCCCCGCAGTCGGGTGCACGAGGAAACGAGCGTCTGCGGGGAATAAAACTAGAAAATAGGAACTTCCGTGAGGTCGGTTCAGGAATCAGCTGATGAAATAAAATCAAACATTTCCCAGGTTTAAGCTCCAACAGCTGCAGGAATCATCCGCCCACGGATCCTGGTCACGGTACCGCCGCGTTCTCCACGTCGGCGCTCTCTGGACATTTCATCTTATTTTGTGACGATAGGGAAGATTGTCTGTTCAGACTGAACTGTTTGTATATTTAACATTTGAAGTATATTCTATTTTGTTGTACTCTTGTTTCAAAGTGTATTAAAGTAGATTTTACTGAAATATAAAGAATGGGAAGCTTTTTTCATCTGAACTTCATCCCTTTCTCCATGTGTTCATGTCTGCACCCGCGTGCTCGTGAACCGGTCATGCAGCATCAAGTACTGCCCCTAGCCTAGCTTAAATGGGACCTGAGGGTTCACATAATAGCTGCAGTTTTGGAATAATATTCCATTAGGTTAGTCTGATCAAAGGAGAGGATCAAAGCTATTACAAAAGAGCTCCGGCCAGAGATCCCATGATCAAGACGTTAATCAAACATGTGGAGGAGAGAGGTACATCTTCCCTTCAGTCGTCAGAACCTGCTGCACGTTTGGTCGATCAGATCACCAACCCCAGTTCTGATGATGCAGTTGATATAATACAATTCATACAGATGATATGCAAACTTCAGCTACAGTCCCGTAACGCAGCTGTGGACACCAACAGAACTGCTGGAGTAGTTAAAGAGAAAGCAGAAGAACTGATGAAAAGGATAAAGAACGTCTTCACTCATTGTATTTCCACAGTGTTTTCTAAAACGCAGACAGTCGTCATAGAGACGTCTGCAGCTGAGGTACGACTGACATCTGTGGAAGATTCAGTACTCGTGAATCTGGACAAACTACTACACTTAGGACACATTTTCCAGCTAGTGAGAATCACCATTAATCACACCTAAGGAAGACTTTGACCTTGAAGAGACGTCCTCATGTCAACCAGTCAGATGATTCCTCAGACACCTTCACATGGGAGGAAGAAGAGGAACTGGACAGTCGCAAAGTTGCTGCAAGCTCAGTTTTCGAGGCCCTTATAGAGCGAGCCGTTAAAATATCACAGCTGCCATGCAGAATTTCAAGCAATCCGTAACTGGCTTTTACAAAAAATATGGACTCAAGTTAAAGGAGAAGATTTTCATATCACCCAAGGATGAAGAAAATCCACAAGACAACTTTCAAAGACATTTGTGAAAAATATGGCTGTCCAAAAAAGCAGGTGGTGGATCTACTTTAAGTAGAAGACTTCAGGATGCTCATCATAATCCCCTCTTTCAAAGAAATCCTTATCTCCAAGAATATGGAGGTAGATTAATGTCTTAATTATTCAATCAAAAAATATATTTTCAATAAAAGAATTTCACTTCAATCAGAAAAGAAAACATTTTTAATCCAAAAAAGTGTTCAAATGCAATTCTTTTGGGTCTCAAATATTTTTTTTCATTCAAACACTTTTTTTCCTTTGATTGAAAAAGATTTTTTATTGAAGTGATTTTTTTTGGTTGAAGCAATCTTTTTTTTTTTGATTGAATAATTAAGACAGAAATCTACCTCCATACAAGAGACGTAACTCATTTAAAGTGTGAACCCAAACATTGCAGACCGAGCTGGAGTGTTAGTGAAACACTCGTCTGCAGCAGATGGTGAAGTGGACAATAGGACCCATGACTTTATGTTTTTATTGCAAATATAAGAAAAAAGATTAAATGGTTTCTCTGGGTGGGGTGGGGTGGGGGGTACTTTTTAATTTCTCTAATTTTAATTTCTCTCATTTAATATTTCTAATGGAAACAGTACTGATGCATTAATGTTTTTATGCTTCCAGGAGGTGGTTTTTCAGGATATTTGGTAATTAGGATTTTCTCCCATCAACAACACAGGATGATGATGGTCATGGTCATACGTGTCTCATTGTGACATACTGCGCCTCTGGATTGGCAAACTGGGGGGTCCCCCTCTTAAGAAGGGGGACAGGAAACAACTAATGGGTCGTACTAACCTTATCTCACCCTTAGAGATAAGGGCATTGAGAGGAGCCAGATGAGGTGGGTGAGGAAGCACATCATCCCACTGGGAGGAGACCCCGGGGAAGAACCAGGAGATGCTAGTGGTACTTTGTCTCTTGTCTGACCTGGAAACGCTGTGGAACCCCCCAGTTGAACTGGACAAGGTAGCCGAGGAGAAGAAAGTCTGTTTTCCTGCGTAGGAAACCCCCCCATGACCCCACCCCGGTTAATCCCTAGAATATGGAGGGATGGCATTATTTATAAAGTCACCGTTAGACACCAAACATGCAGGAAAAAGGGGGCTTGAAGCAAATACTGTCCCAGATCTTCAGAAACTTCTTTTTTTTTCTTTAATGTACTTTGTATATACTCTGGAGAAAAATCCACAATAACTATAAGGTGGTGAAAGCCCAACTTACTGCCGCAGTAAAAAAAAAAAGAAAGAGGGTGTTTAGGAGAGGAAGTCTTGATTCAAACTTGTAAAAGCATTTCAATTATGCTAAGATTTTATTTTTTTTTTTAACACTTTATGTATGTGTATCCAAATATGTGTTTCCTGTATAACACACATACTGACACGTTCTGTGGTGAGCCCTGTTTTTACGCTGCTTTCCTTGTGGTTCCTGGTTCTCTGGGTGTGGCGGCTGACTCAAATACTTGCTGATGTTGCTCACCTGCTGCTTCTGGAGCGGCTGATAAAAGCCTCCGTCTCCTCACCCCTACTGTCATGTTGGTGAGGATTCCATGTTTGTTTCGACCGGCATCCTTTAAATATAAATACCTTGAACACATATAACATATTTTGTACCTCCCAAGAGATGTAACAATGTGTGGATTTGATCAGAACCATCACCGACAGGGAAGATGAATTGCTCCCATACTGACAACCTAAAAGATGGTTTTCAAGTCCCCTCTACATGTTTACCACTACAGCTGTCCATGTGTTGTTGTTTTGGTAAGTCAGTAACGTGATTTGTGGCTCACGTGATAGACCACAGATCATCTGTGATAAGAGTTTAATGATCTGTGCATTTGTGTCGACGCCACTTCACTGTTCCTCAGGAAATCTGAACTTCCTCAAAACGTAGTTTCTTGAATTTTAAGGTTTTGAGGTAAAACATTGTGAAACAGCACTGAAACAAACTGATATTGCCTTGCATTTGAGCTACTACTCATTGATTGTTCCCTATTTATCCTACTGTGTGGAATTGTGGGGATCCACCTTTAAAACCACCTTAAATTCAATAATAAAACTTTAAAAACGAGCCATACGTATCATCAATAAGGTTGATTACTACACTCACACAGAGCCACTTTTTCTAAATTCTCATGTTATTACATTTTATGATTTGTTTTATTATAAAATCATGCAAATTATGTTGAGAGCAAAATCAAAAATGCTCCCTGACTCAATACAGAGGTTCTTTTCAATTCAGGAGACTCGTTATAATCTTAGAGGTGTCTGCAATTTCACTGTACAAAAAGCTAAAAAAGGTATGAAAAGGAGATGTGTCTCCGTTACTGGAGTTAAATTCTGGAATGATGCCAACATACATTTAAAAACATGTCATTCTCTTTTGGTTTTTAAGAAAATGGTTTGTAAAGCTATTTTTGAAGCTTATAAGTGCAATTGACTGTTAATGTTTCTTTACTTTTCTGTTGTTTCTTTGCTTTTTCTATTCTCTTTTTGGTTTTCTGGAGGTCGGTAGCCACAAAAAGAAAGTTGGTAATATAGTATAGGCTTTTATAAGCAGTTTGCTTCAGCCTTTTCAGTCATTGTTCAACACATGATTATTGGTTTTGTGTGAAATTTTAATGCCTCAGCACAATGTTTTTTGGTGTTGTGTTGTTTTTGTGTTGTCATGACTGAATAAACTTAATTCATTCATTAATTCATATTTGGGAATTTAGTTTCCAAAGCTGGCGGGTTAAACTGAAACTGATTACTACTGTTGTGTAATGAAATCATTTTATTATCAGGTCAGGCGAGGAAGTGGTTCGGCTCTCCAGCTTGTGGCTGACATGTGGAGATGAAGATATCTGAACGTTTCCTCTGAGACGAGTGGCACAGACGTGTGTCGACGTTCCCATAGCAACAACAGTAAACCGGGACCCCCAGTAGGTTTTTCCTGAAGCTGAACTTGCCACGTATGAATTACAGGTCCAGTTGTTCAGCGAGCTGGAGCTCAGTCAGTGACTGACGAGTGAGGAACATCCTGTTACAGACCTTGGTGCTGTGTCAATTACATCAATCTGAAGAGAGAAACATGTAAGGTGCAACAAATGACGAAAGGTAAGAGATAGAAAAGTGCTTTCAAATAAGATTTTAGAGAGTTCTGAGAAGAACTCTTGATTTTAACAGACTCTGCTCCTTCCTGTTTATTGACCAATAGCAGAGCTGCAGCCGGAAGGACCGCCCTCCTCATTTGCATAGTGAGGCAGAAAAGGTAAAGGTGAAGGAGGAGACAAGGATATTTAAAAATAAGGACTGCAGGTATGAGGAAAAGGAAAAACTAAACATATATTCCTGCTTTCATTTTTAATTCTGTCGGTTTTGGTCCTCGTAGCTAACATGGCGGGCAGCGGAGACCCACTCCTGTTAGCTGCTGCTCCTGGTGGGCAGTCGAGGAACTGCATGTTCCTTCCCCTCCAGGTCTACGCGGGTCGACCAGAGCCAGAGCCAGAGCCAGAACCAGAACCAGCTCCCGGTCCCGGGTCGTGTGAACAAACCGGAGCCAGAGGAACAAACCAAGTGAGAGCAAAGAAAAACTTTATTTGAAACCACTCTTGTACACCTGTAGCACGAAGAACCACGTCTGTCTGGTTGTGGCTGCAGGGCCGTGTGGTGAAGGTCCAGGTCCGTGCGGGTGGAGCTGCAGGACCGGGATCTTCTCCAGAAACCACTCGTAGTTCAGGGAGGCTTTCCGCCACCACGCGTGTCAGTCCCCACGCTGGAGTCTTTACCTCCACGCCGCTTGGCTGGCGTGGTTCCCGCCGCCCTTCCCTTCCCGCGGGGGGAACCCGTGTACTTCCCGTGCACCGGTTTCCCTTTCACTCCTTCTCCTTGAAGCTGAAGTCACAGACCAGAGACAGGTGGTCTGACGGGTAGCTGAAGGACGGGAGCCTGTTGGGGCCGATCTGCTCCCCGGTGGGCATGTCCAGGACGGCGTCCACCCTCAGCGTGTCCCGGGTGTACCAGATGTAGTCCAGGGTGGAGCAGCACTCCCCCGTGGCCCGGATCTTCCACGTGGTGTACTCCGGCTCCGTGGAGCCGTCCTGGCTCAGTTTCTTATAGGCGGAGTCCAGGCGCAGGGGGGACGTGGCGAAGCGCTGGTACACCTCCTCGGCCGGCACGGCGTTGAAGTCTCCGCAGACGAGCAGCGGCACCTCGACGACGGGGTCGCCCGCCAGCTTCTGGACCAGGTTCTGCAGGTGCCAGAGCAGGTCCGCCCCCTGCGCGCTGCGGAGCCACTCCCAGCCGGAGCGGGCCTTCAGGTGGGTCGCGGCCACGCACACCCACCTCCCCGTGCTGCGGCAGCGCAGGGTGGTCACCACGGCAACCTGCGGAGAGATCAACAGCGGTTAGAGGCGCTCGGGGGAGGTTTTACCCTGTATTCACACTGAAAGCGTCACAGGCTTCATAGGCTTCTGGCTGCCATTCATTTTCTATGAAAGCGCGCTGTGAGAGGCGTCGGAGGTGTCGGAGGCGTCGGGAGCATCAATTTGACGTTTTTTTTATTTTTTATTTTTTTTAAATATTTTTATCCCGGTTTTTGTCCCCATTTTATCACCCAGTGCTCCTACCTAACAGTCCTGTGCATTGCCATCCTCTACCAACCCCGGGAGGGCCCTGCACTGAGCTCAGGTCTCCTCCTTAACCTGAGGAGTGAGCAGGCCGCATCTTTTCACCAGACAGGGTGGGGATTCTCCGGCCGAACGTAGCGCGTGGAAGGATCACGTTATTCCGGCCGGATCCTCCCCTCCCCATCTGGCTCCCCAGTTGGCCAGAGGGGGCATGTATAGCCCAGGACTGTGTGCATGTTTTTGTGACGGTAGCTCACATTAGCTACCCAAGGGAACACGGGGAGAACATGCAAACTCCACACAGAAAGATCCTTTCACCAACCCCACCCAGGGTGTGGGCACTGAAGTCATGGGGGAACTAACACGCACTTCAGCGCCCACAGCGTCCCCGGCGGGAATCGAACCCAGGACCTTCTTGCTGTGAGACGGCTGCACTACCTGCAGGGGCACCGTGCCCCTGCATCAATTTGAAGTTGAAAAATCTCAACTTTATGCAAATGAGCAGCGGCGACGCCGAGGCAATCACAGACCGGGATTCCCGAAGCAAGAAGCCTCAATGCACTGTAATGCATTGCAATGTACTTTCATGTTCACACAAATGCACACTCATTCACATGCGTACATGAGCAGAGCTGTGCACTAACTAACTTATTTTATCAAGAATTCATATATTTCATCCAGCAAACTGACATTTTTGACCTGAACTGATGGTTGAGGAGCTGGATGGTCTGAACTATTTTATTTGCTACATCGATCCAACGCAAAATAATTAAAAAACTGTGCATATTAATCACAAAACAGTCACAGCCACTCAGTGTGTCAGTGTTCACCGCAGACAGACTGCAGCTTCACCGGGTCCAACGGCTCTGATGGTTGCTGTTGATCCAGCCTTGTTAAGGAGCATCAAACTCCCTCTTATATATGAAAAAATAACGCCGAAATATAAAGAAGGCTATCAAAGTGTGATCCATGGTGAAATAGGAAACTGAAGATGTGCAGCTATATATAGCTATGTGTAGACTATATGTACTTTGTTCCCTCCAGTTCTGCAGCGCAGCTTGAAAGCTCCGCCCACTGCAGTGATGCAGGCGTCCTGAGCTTCCACAGGCGATTTTTGACACTTTCGGTGTGAATTTAGGGTTAGGGTGGAAAAGTGCCACTCACTTGGTTGGTTGGAATCATCATGGCGCAGAGCCGCGCGTTCACGCTGTCCAGCAGCTCGAAGCGTGATTGGTCGAAGAAGAGCGCGCAGCCGTCGGGGCCGTTGTTTCCCTCCACGTCCAGGCAGGGGGACCAGGGCTTGGGGCAGAAGTGGCTCCTGTAGCCCAGGCCGGCCAGGACGGGCTGGAAGGTGTCGTAGTAGTGGTCCACCTCCTGCATGCACAGGATGTGAGGCCGGTAGGTGAGGATCTCCTCCAGGATCAGGTACTTCCTTTGGGGCCAGCAGAGGGCCTCCAGGGGACACCGCACAAAATCGTCCACTCCTTCCCCCAAAGCTGAGGGACGGCAGAGAGAGAGTTGTCGGTCAAATAAACAGCAGCTGATCCTGGAAAGTGATGGATTACGTTTACTTTCACTCATCCAACTCTAATCTTGAAGCAGCTCTGCATAACTTACAAAAGCCTGAATTGGTCAAAGGCTGGATCTAATGGCTCGTGATCACCAGCAGCCCCCACGGCTGGTCGGAGATACGCGTTTAACATGTCACACGAACGGCTTTGGAATCAGATTCAGGATTTATTCTGAGGGATTTGCACCGAACAAAGGTCCGGGATTAAGCCGAGACATGTCCGGACATGTGGGCAGGTGTGAAAGAATGTTTTTAATTCTCTGTCACATCCAAACGCTAACATCCTAACTCTCAGGTTGGCTCCATCGAGGAAGTATAAACACTGGAGTTCCCCCTGAATTTTTACATTTTTACAACTGTTATCCGTCATTCGTCAAGGTGACGAAGGTTTCGCTCCTCACATGTTTTTACTCAGAAATATTCTGGTTTCAGTCTGCTGTTCTGGCTCAGCAGTTTCACATGGAGCCGAGCCAAGGACACGGGTCAAGGAAACGCTCGAAACATTCTGGACCAATGACGTGCAAGGTGAGGAGGGACGACGTTTGACGCCTCAGACCTCATCAGTCACATGACTGGTGTTTTGAGACAAGCGTTTCAGGAAGAGTGACACTCTCTAAACCAGTGCTTCTCAAAGTGTGGGGCGCGCCCCACTGGTGGGGAATGGAGACATGTCAGGTGGGGCGCGACAAACGGGAGGAAAATTTCAATTTCATGCCTATTTTACTATAAATGTAATTCACTAAACAAAAACACATACAAAACACACACACAAACATAGCAATAATTAATGGCTAAACCGTATTTTCGCGACCATTTTTCGCGAGAAAAATGTACCCTGGAACTAAAGTGCAAAAACAACGATTGACGTTGGACTGTTAATTGCAGCGGGACAATATTCGCAGCATCGGACTGAAAGCTTTAAACATCATTCTTCCCTTTGCCACTTCATATCTCTGCGAGAAGCTTTTCAGCTGTTGCTTCTCTAAAAACTAAGTACAGATCCCAGCTCAACATTGAGCATGATTTGAGAGTGGCAGTTTCCAGCCTGCAACCCCGTTTTGAAAGGATGTTCAGTGCAAAACAGACAACACTGCAGCCACTAGTAATGCAGGGAAAGTTCACTTGTTTATGTTTTTGCAAATTAAGTTATGATAGCACAACTGCACTTTTATTTTCTCTTTTTGAACTTTGTGTTATTTGTTATTTTTGATTTTGATTCAGTATCAAATATGACTGATATTCTTGGTGCTAGTAATTTCAATACATTTAAAATAATTTGAAGTAATTCGTCAAGATTTTTGTTGGGGCGACGGGGGCAAGTGGGGCTTGAAAATCCCCACTTGTTCAAAGTGGGGAATGACGAAAAAAGTTTGAGAACCACTGCTCTAAACCCTCCGCCTCGTTTGCTCATCACTACTTTGCTTAGATTTGAGTTTCCCAGCGGGGCGGAGAATCAAAGGTTATTTGATTCTAACTGACATTACTTTACGTTCGTTTCAATCAAATGTGTCCCAACATAATTTCACGGGTCGGTACTCGTGCTGATCTGCCAGCGCTGACACCAGAACTAGAGGGGCCGTCTCCATGCAACATGCAGCTTTTATCGTCAGGCTAAAGTTCAGCTCCTGCTTGAGAAACAGCTGATCAGTGTGGTTTGTGTACCTTGGGCGAGGATGTTCCACTGCATCACCCTGATGGGGCTGCCGGGGCCGTCTCCATCCCCGACCTGGACGAAGCTGCGGTGCAGGCGGGCCGGCCGGTCCCTCAGGGCCTCCTCACACTGCCGCAGCAGCTCCGCCGGGTCCGGGGGACACACGGTGGAGCCCTTCTGCCGCTGCAAGAGCCGCCACAGCGTCAGAGTCGGGCCGCCTGCCACCCACACAAGCCCCCTCCAACCCCCGTTACCTGGTAGAAGTCTGGATCCAGGTTGGTGAAGTCCGGCTGGCCGGGGTCCAGGTAGGACGGAGGGAGGGCGGGGGCCGGGCTGCCGCCGCCGAGGCTCTGAGTCAGGGTGCTGTACAGCCGGGTGGCGCCTCCACCCATCGGACACTCTGGGGGGAGAAACCATGGCTGCTGAGTCATGTGGAGACAAATCCCTGCTTTTTCAGATTAATCCCGGAGCTCAGCTCCACGTGCCGTCTGTCCTCCTCCAAACGCCCCGGGTTCACGTGTGAGCGCGTCCTCAAAGGCCCGTAAAAGCAGACAGCCGACAGCCGGCCGCCTCAGGCAGGAGACGTTCCGGCTGCAAACTGAACACCAGCCAGCCGGTAGGAGAACGATGATGGACGGCTTTTTAATAACAACGCCCACAGCTGGCTGGGCTCGCCGCCAGGGGATCCAGGACATGTGACGACAGCCAGACCTACAAGCAGCTCCATCAGCGTTAAGGATGTGAGACCCCGGAGAACTGGGTTCAAGTTTTCCCCCAGTAAAGACACAAGACATTATAACTTATCAGATGAATGAGTTTTTGGTCAGATAATGTGACTGGACATCTTTGAAAGGCCACTTCTACAGCCACTTCCGGGTCAAATAAAGCCAAGAAGGGGAGGGTACGTTTAGCAGGGCCCTCAGGCTCCAACCACTAAGCCTTCATTCATTCACTCATTCTTGAACTTCATTTTTTACATTGTTTAAGACGAACAAACCAGTAGCACATCCTAATGAGTCACTCTTCCCTCGGGGGTCTTGGCACGGACTTCAGGCCTGACAAGCACAACCACGACCAACCAGTCCTGCACTAAAAACAAAAGCAGGTGCGCTGCAACCATCCCATTCTCCTGGCCCGACCAGATTCCCATCAGTCTGCACTTCGGGTCCAGGATTCCAAGTAAGAGTCTTTAATCCAGCCAGATGTGGCCTAAAGCAGCAGCTTCAGCCAGGGCTTGGAGGTGCAGAGGTTTAGCCCTCTTCCTGTGACCCCACTGACCCCTCACTGAACCCTCAACTGTCATGGTTTCAAAGTGTAGGATAGGTTATTTTTTACTGTTTAACTGACTCTCCTATCATTCCAGATCCTGCAACCCTCATCAGCCAGAAATCCACTCATTCCCTTCACCTGTGCTTCCCCGCCCAGCTCCACAACTGGTTTCCATCATCTTCAGTTCCCCTCATATACCGGCCCATTTCCACCTTCCTGTTGCCAGATTGTCGAGTGTTTATGCCTCGCTTTCCAGCGTTCCCGATTCTGATCTGTTTCTGCCTGCCTGCCTGTCTGCGACCCTGCCGTATTCCCGGTTCCTGGATTTTTGCCTGCCCCTTCGGATTTGTTTGCCTGATCTGCCTGTCTTCACGGTTTTGACCCCTGCATCCCTTTGATCTGATTAAAGCCTCTTGGACTCTGATTCTGTTTGGTGTCGTGCATTTGGGTTCTCTGTCTTTTGAGCCGTGACATCAACACTCCATCTACAGCTGCACATGCAGTTGCTGCTGCAGCTTTTACACGTCCTACTGTATCATAAACCTTCGGTTCTCTCCCATCGAGTTTGTAGATGCGTGGGGGTGTCTTTGTAAGCTGTTATATTGTGAAAACTGACGTCCTGCTTCTCTTGCCCGCCGTACTTCCCACAAAAATCCTAACACAGAAGTGGATTTATTCAATTATATAAGTTATAATAAAACTATCACAACCAACGTAGCCTCGAGGCCCGTCAATAACAGAAAACAACTCATTCCAAGTAAGTCCAGTTATTACAAAGCCTGTTAAAAGATAAAGGCCAAGTTCAGGAAACCAGCATATTGGACCATATTAGGAACGCTGTTTCATTCAAAGCTAACTAAATATATACTTAAATTATTAAATATTCAACTAAATACATTCATAGGACAATGACATAAATATAAAATGTATTAATAAAATCTTTATTTCATGACAAATTATTTCATATTGATATATCTATTTATTTCATGATTATTTTGTAAAGCCACGTTTACGTATCATATTTAAGGACACTTCAGTCACCGAGCCCCAGAATCCCTTTCCACGACCAGTTACCAACTCCGTTTATCCTGACTATAAGCCAATGTAACACCATTGAATCAATTTTATAATTATTCAATTGATTGTTGAATATTATTGTTCAGTGGTGCTGGGCCGGTGAAAGATTAACCAGCAGCTTCGTGCATGCGTGATTCATTTGCAGTGTAGAAGCGCTCCCTTCCTGTCCCTCATGAGGAACCGCTGAGGTTCAGGACTGGCCACGCCCATATATTAGACCACGCCCCCTCATTTCAATATAAGAACATGAAATAAAAAGAACCATGAAATGTAAAACATAAACGTGGCATTACAAAACAATCATGGAATAAATAAAATCCCATTACATTACATTACAAAAGCGTCATGAAATCAATAAATATACCAACATGAAATAATTTGTCATGAATTAAAAAAAAATAAAGATTTTATTTATGAATTTTGTATTTATTTGTCATATTACTTAGTTTATTTGAAAATTTGAAAATTGAAGTATTTATTTATTTATTTAATTTGTAATAAAACGCTACAACCCCCGTCCTGATCCAGCACCAGGCGAGGAGTGTGGAGGGGAAAACCTTAAGAGGAAGAAACCTCTGGCAGAACCAGACTCTGGAAGAATGGTGATCTGGTTGGACTGGTTGGGGGACGATGAGCACCCGGTATCAGCCCAAACACAGAACCCAGGGACTGGACTTGGTACCAGAGTGGAAAGGTGATCGTATCGGAGCACATGTAGATTTTTATGACGGCATTTTTCCAGAATAGTAACAGCTGAATGGACCGTCCACACTGGCTGAAGGACTGGAAACCAGCTCTAATTCAGTTCCAGTGACAGTGATCGTCTTCAGGGGGATATTTAGACATGACGGCACAAAAAAACCCATAAAAACTCAAAAAGAAAAGCAAAAGATGAGAGCTCAGCATCTTCATGGAGCAGAGAAGAGCTGCAGTGTTGAGCTGTATCATAATTGGTTTTATGACCAAAGCTCTTCCTATTACATTCATTTAATCTGCCAATTACCTGTTATTACGGGAGCCATAAAACACCATAAAAGACTTACATAAACTCTGGTCTAGCAGGAGAGCCGGGCTGTTTTTATTGCAAAACCACTAATACAACGGAGCAGCTTTTGGTGTTAAACCTGAGGTTGTGGAGGCCGTGCCCGGTGCAGGTACCGTGCGTGATTCCCACCGACGCGCGCCATCTGCTCCCATCGCACTTAAACCTGCAACGTCTTCAGGCTGGCACTGGCTGTTGTTGGGAGAGACGCACGAAACCGGTGTAACAGAAAACCTCTCATCTGGACCGTGTTTACACGTGTAAAAGAGACTCCCACGTTCACGGATGCTGCCATTTGAACTTTTAACACACAAACTGCCACCTGCTGGATGATGTTTTGGTAAATGCAAATCCAACAGATGTGCAAAAGTGAGGAATAAACAGTTAAAGGTGAGGAGAAGCTGCCTCTTACCCAAGGTCTCCATCTGTCCCAGCACTGGGGTCCCTTAAGGCTGCGTGTGACGCTGCCGTCGCTCTGGCGGAGTTTTTCTCTGTCAGAGCTGCCCGGAGCCTCCTGTCTGAGTAGAAAGTGCTTCTATCGTGTCGGATGTGCGGTGTGTGTGTGTGTGAAGCAGGACTCTGACCTGCAAAGCCTCGGAGAGGAGAGGAGGGGCGGGGAAGGAGGGAGGGCCGTAGACGTCACCAGGCCATGTGGAGAATTACTGGGGATCTGCCGCGGAGCTGGTTCAGTGTGTTTGTTATGAATCGGCCGCTTGTATAACTGCAGAGCCGAGCACCGGCTGCACCCTTGTGTAAGCGCGTCGCAACGACTCCCTCAGTTTGCATATTACAAAAGCACACATGTGAGACTTAAGACAGCCCCCCCTGCAGGACAGGTTACATCACAAAACTAGTAAGACGAGAGTCACATCTGGGATGTCAGATCAGAGCTCGTGTCTACAGTCCAGGCCCGAGGCTTTGGCAGGGATTCAAATATGGTTTTTATCAGACTGTGTTGTCACTATTCTGAGGTTCAGTGTTTCCCCTGTTTCTGTTCTTCATTATAAGCACTTCACGTGTTTTAAAGGCTTTTATTGGAGAGTATTCACACAGTTGATATTTACAGTGATGGCCTGTCTTTGAAGCATCTCCCTCAGGCTGGAAACTTCACAGGGAAGGGTGCAGCTCTGCTATAACTACATTACAGATGCATATTTTTCCATTATTTTGTGCTCACTTCTTTCAACCAACTTCAGTCCTAATCAGATCTACCCAGTATTTAATCCTTTGAATGATGTTAAGCCTTTAAAGGGCAATTTAACTATCTGTCATCACTGTTTGGATGAAAAAACAACAACATAAAACAGTTTTTTCTTCCATATAACACGTGTTGGTGCAGGTCTTAAATATATCAAAGATCAGTAACATTGGTGTTGATGTATTGTTTATATTTGCTTTACAATTAAGGAATGACAAGTCTATGTTCAATCTCCTGATAAAAAGTAAAAACAAGTCATTCTTGTATTTTAACTGCAGAATATTTGATTATATTGTGTAAAAGCTATGAGATTAAAAAATTTGTTTTTTATGGGACTTATTGATATTTGATTAATTAATTTCCCTTTGGGGATTAATAAAGCATTTTTTTATTGAATTAACATCTTTATCCTCTAATGACCTGAAAGAGCACTAACTTTTATTTCTGATGCTAAAAAAAAAATCCCTTGTTTTTTTTCTCCATTAAAAAAAAGTGACACCATGTTATCAAATTGGTATTTAAAGGATTAAAATAATTGAATTATTTTCATATTTGGTAGTTTTGATTAGGACTGAAGTTGATTAAAAGATTTGAGCTAAAAAAGTGGAGAGAAATATCAATCTGAAATGTTTTTATAGGAGTTTTTGGGAGGACTTTTCTGTGGCCTCGTGACCCAGAAGTGTAGTAAACTGTAGCGACTCACTAAAGGTTAAATATCAAAGTCTGCCTGTCTGAGTTGTTGGCAGGGACGTGTCCCCACTAGGTACACGCCGTCCTTTGGTCTCCTGTGATACAGGACCCCGCAGAGTTCAGCTTTTACTCTGCCCAGGACTTATAAACGTTTTAAACATCTGATGGGAGGAGCTTCCTCAGAGAGAAGCTTTGTGCTCGTCTCTCACGGTCCGTCTGCTCAACAGGCAGCGAGACTCCTGCGCTCAATCCAAAACACTTAAATCAGAAAAGCGTGTCGCTCCAAGCGCTTCGCTGATTTTTTCTGGACAGTACATCAAACAGATTCCTGAAATTGTCGATACAATTCCTGTGTTTGACACACTGAAGCAAAGCCATAACAGGTATATCTGTCTGAAACAAGGACAGACTGTCTTGTGTTTTCACAGCAAAATAATGGACTGTACTCTGATAAAAAAGCTACAAGTTCTCCGCTCCCGTGACTCAGGATGGGCTATATGCAACACCTTATCACAACTAATACAAGCCTAGTTTCAGCATGTAGGTCATGCTGGATGCAGGAGAACAAAAACAGGTGACGCAAACCCTTTTATTTGCACTCGTCAAAGACCACGTACTGTACGACGTAGTTTCATCATCGAAACCAGGCCACTGATAAGGAAAGTCTGGTTTAAAAGAGGATAATCACGTCTGAGAGCACATTCACAGGTGTTTCTGCTCCTGAGCACGTTCAAGGCCACAGCAGAGCTTTGTGTGGTTTCATTTTGTGTCTGGTGGTACTAATGGTTGGACCTGTAGATGTCTGTAGGATAGAACTGGATCTGTACATATGCTGAATATATTTATGACAGAAGAGGCAAGCGTTGGATGTACAAAGCTGAAGTATCCATGTTCAAATAGTCCTTTTAATACACTTTTTGTACACTTACAAAGTTAAAATGATCTTGGTTTATCTTCAGGCTCCCTAACAACGCTATCACTTAAGTGCAATGATATTTTTTAGTCTTGTCTCGAGACTTTTCACTTATTTCCTCATGAGCAACAACTGAAACGATTGCCAGAAATCAGAACCGGTACCGGCACCGAGTGACAAGGCAGGAAATAACAGAAGAAACATAAAAGAAACAAACATCTAACCTGGTCATGAATGTTTCATCGGTTGCTGTTTGTTTTCCGTTGACTGTAGGACAGATGCAAGTGTGCACCTGCAGAAACAGAACGGTAGTCCAAACCCTCCCCCTGACCTGAACCCCGGTGCCCGGTTTGCGGTGTTAAATAACCTTTTTACTCTTTGACCTTCAGACGGGTGGATTCCTCCACCTCTCAGCTGAGGAGACGCAGACAGCTTGTTTCAGTCAAGAAGCTTCAAAGGCGTCTGAGAGCTTCAAAAAGGCAATTTCCTCTGATAATTACTCAACCCAACCAGACTTTACTTAAAGTGCTACACAGTTAGACATCTAAGAGATGAACAAATACACCTGGGGACTACCGGTACTAAGAATTTAAAAATATATGACATGTGGCAAAGTGCAAACTTGTCACAGCCTGGAAAAATCAGTTCTGAGGTCCACTGACAGTGAAAGCTATAAACTAATTAAATATGGTCCTTCAGCATCTTTCCCCCCCATGTGTCCTACAGTGGAAGCTAAACGGTAGGTGGTTGTGTGTTACTGTTGTCATACCAAACTTTCCAAATGGTTTGTTATGCAACATCCCCTGAGGAGAGAGCCTAACTCCAGACACGCAGCGGCAAGAAAACGTATGACAACCCCAGGAATTACCCCACTTTCCTCATTAATTCAACATCAAATGTGATCTGATCCTCAAATAAGCCCCAATAACACAAACAATGTGCATCCTTAATGATTACAGACATTAAACATTAAATGTGATGGAGCATCAGAGCAGATAAGAATCACATGTGGAGTTTCCATCCTGGGACGTCTTCTGTTTAACATCTACATGTTAAACAGAAGACGCACTTGGGGGACTGGCACAGATTATAAGGAACAACAAAATAAACTACCAAACCTATGCAGATGAAACACAGATATATATAACAATGTCACCAGGACTCTGAGGCCCTGTACAGGCTGTTGGTAAATGCTTTGAGGAGATTAATGACTGAATGTGCCACAACTTTCTCCAGCTAAACAAAAACAAAACTGAATGAACTGTCTTTTGAGCCAAAGAGAAACGATCACAGGTCACCACAGAGCTTCAATCTACACACCTAAAAACTACCAACCAGGCCAGAAACCTGGGTGTAGTGATGGAAAAACACATTAAGGCCTGGAAAAACTAGTCCATGCATTCATTTTCAGTAGCTTGATTATTGTAACAGCATCTTTATAGTCCATCTTAAAAAAGTCAGTCAGACAACTGCAGCTCATCCAGAAGTCTGCTGCTCCAGTCCTCACTAAGACCAACAAGTGGACCACATCAGTCCAGCTCTGAGCTCTTTACACCAGCTGTCTGTCCAACAGAGGACACACTTTAAAGTTCTGATGCTGGTCTATAAAGCTCTGAATGGTCCAGGACCAGAACACATCAGTATGAACCTGCCAGACCCCTCAGGTCATCTGGATCTGGTTTTTATTAGTTTCCAGGGTCAAAACCAGACATGGAGAAGCTGCATTCAGCTTCTATGCTTCACATGTCTGGAACAAACTCCCAGAAAGCCTCAGATCAGCTGAAACACACTGAAACAGCTCACCAACATCAAAATATCATGTAAAACAAGTGACTCTTTTGGGTATTTAGCATATTCATTTGAGATGAGTTTTACTCTGACACTCTTGACACGACCCTCCTCCTTTATTCAGGGTTGGGACTGACATCATGAGAGTACTGGCTTGTGACCCCTTAAGATGGGGCGATGGGGAGTCCACTGTCTTACCCACAGACACTTTGGCCCGTTTCAGAGCAGCAGATCCAAGCAGGGAAACCTCCCGCTGGAGGCCTCGTAGTTCTACCCACCATTCCACACCAGCTCCAATCACATCTGAACGTTGTTGGACTGGAGGGAGAATCATGATCTGGGCTCATCAGGGCCTGGACCACTACATGAAAATTAAATCCCAAGCTTTCCAAAATATCCTACAGCGTAACGTCCGAGAGGCTCGTCCACCAGCATCAGCACCATGACCCTCAGCATCAGTCCACAGAGAGGTTTTTGATCAATTGTACAAAAGGTGGTGAAAACTGCTCAACACGCCACCAGGACGGCGCTGCCATCCACGGAGGAGCTCCAGCAGTGACCCTAATCACCCCGGGCATAAACCGTTGTGCCTGCTGCCGTCTGGCCGGCGGCTCCGCAGCATCCAGACCCCCAACACCGGGCTGAGGGGCGGCTTCATCCCTCAGGCCACCATCATGAGCCCTGACCCCCCCAGACCTTGTGGGGGTCTGATCCACACACACGGAAAGAGCTTGCTTTTTATATTTGTTATTGACGCTGCAAATGTGATGCAGGCAGCAAGAAAATAGAGGTAAACAGAAATGAAACATAAAGTTGAGATAACCCAGCTGCTACTTCAGAGCAAAGTGTAAACACGTACCTTCTTTACTGGAATAAAGCGGTATTTTCCTCCAAACTGCAGCTCTGCTTCAGCCTCACGTCTGAGCCGGCGATCAGTCCTGTCGCCGTGTGACCCGGGGAGGCGCAGCGCGGCTCCTTAAGCATGAGCCCGGCTGTTTTTCCTCAGAGGAAGTAGCAGTGGGTGGGCAGCTGACCCTCCACCGCAGGACAAGGTCACAACCGGAGGAAAACACGAGCTCTCCTGCCATCTGCAGGCTGGACTCACACGGGGGACGAGTGTCTTTCAACACCGGAGCCCATGAAGCCAAGGCTGAAAATAAAGAGAACATTGTGGTCATTATCGCCAGATCTCAGCTGGTAAATACTGAAAATACCTGCCGGCTGGCCTGAAAACGTCACTGAAGGGGTTTCACTTTGGTTTGGAGAGTGAAAGTACGCTGCTGCAGGGACCAGACGCAGCATTCAAGGCTCACTTCATTATCTCCGGCCCACCAGACCTCGTGGAATGAAATCTAATCACACATTCCCTGATGATAGAATCACTTTATATGAAAACTGAATTATTTAGAGGATGGAAGCTGCTGCAGGCGGCAGGTCCTTGTGCATCGCTCACCAGGTGGCAGCTGGGTGAACGCCGTCCTGGACCGTGCACATGCCTGCTTTAGTTTCAGGAGGGTTCCCGCTCATGCTCTGGCACATGGGGGGCTGGGTTCATGATGGGGGGGTTAGGGGAGCACTGGGAGGAGATCCAGACGGTCTGGATCCTACCTTTAAACCTTGGCTGGGAGAACTAATTACATTTATTTATATATATATATATATATATATATATATATATATATATATATTTGGACACACTTCCAATTTGTTTGAATGACAAAGTGTGTCCAAACTTTTGATCTGTACTGTATGTGTGTATATATATATATATATATATATATATATATATACATACACACACACACACACACTGTATATATATAATTATTATTATATTTAATGCTCTCACGTCAAATCACAAAATATTGATAAACCCATAGAAGCGACGCTGCACTATAACGCCGTCTAGTCATCACGTTATAAATGCTTTCTACTGTAGTCAAAGCCAAAGAAATGCACTTCATTAAAACAGCTCACAAAAACTAACCATAATAATATCACCTCCTGTGACGGAGGACTAAAAACCATGAAATACCTCTTCTTTTTGGTAATATGTTGCACATTTGGGAGGATTGTCAGCAAACCCTGATTGACACAACAAGGAAAGAGGTCCAGAAATTACGTGTTTGAATAAAATCATGTAATAAGAGTTGCAAATACTTTTCTGCCACGTCTCCGCGTTGTTACGGTGCATCTGTCTGGTATCTTTATGGTCACATGATCATAGCTTCAGAAAATCAGAGGACACATATTAACCCGGAGGAGCGTACCACGTGTTCAGTGCTCCTCCAAAGTTTAATGAGGGAACGGTGTTTATATCAAAGCACAACAAACTAAGACCTACTGTGAAACCTTCAAAACGTGTTAAAGTACCAACTCCATGACAGTATTCTAACTGTTGGTTTCTTTCTTTTCTGCACATTAAAGTGACGACACCAGAGGAAACATGTGCAGATGCACGGAACAAAAGTACGAGAGCCGCTGGAATATACTTGTATTCTGTATTAATGATGTACAAACAAAACGTGCTTTAGCAGTTAACAGACAAAACAATTCAAATGTCAAACATTTTACTAAACACACCAAACATTAACAGTGCTGAAGGAAAACAGCAAACACAAACATCATTTAGGAGCAGTAACTTTAAGAAACAGCGCTCAGCAGCGGCTGGTGGATGGCGTCGTATTTCAGTCTCCTGACTTCTCTTGGAGTCCACCTGCACGGACTGAAGCGTCCTTCCCCTGAGCCCTCTAGACCTCCTGCAAGCCCTCCAGCAGCACCTGTGTCTTGTGGCTGAACAGCCGGGTCAGCTGCTGGTCTCGCTCTGCCTGCTGCCTGGCTGCTAGGAGTTCGTCCTCCATGCTTCTCAGGGAGAGGTGCAGGCGGCGGTTCTCCGGGCCGACCTGCTGCAGATAAACGCCGGCCTCGTAGAGGCTCAGCTCCACGGCCCTCAGCTCCGAGGCCTGCTGCTCCAGCAGCTCCAGGTGCCGCCGCTGCAGCGCGGCCAGCTCCTCCTGCAGCTCGGCCCTGGGCTGCATCAGCAGGCCGGTTCCTTCCTCCATGGCGTGGCTGGACCTCTGCAGCTCGGCCAGCCCCCTGCTCTGCTCCGAGGTGAGGACCTTCAGCCCCTCAGCCCTGCTCTCTTCCTCATCGCACTTGTCCTCCAGCTCCTTGAGAAGGAGGGGATCCTCCTTCTCTTCCGTCTCCTTCTGCTTCTCCTCGTTGCTCTTGTTGGTGCGCTCCGTCTCTGTGATGCACTTCTGCAGCCTCTTCCGGAGGCTGCTCTCCTTCCGCGTCTGCTCCTTCTCAGACTGGGCCATGTGGCTCATCAGCAGGTCCAGGTCCGGGCCCTCGGGCAGCTGCAGCCGCAGCATCCGCTGCTGATGGTCCAGCAGCAGCTCCTCGTGCCTCCTCCTCACGTGGCCGATGTCAGACCTCATTTTCGCCTCGTGTTCCTCCTGCTTCTTCTGCGTTTCCTCCAGCAGCCGAGTGACGGGGTTCATCTCCTCCGAGCCGCGGTGGAGGTTCAGCTTCCCCCACTCCACCTCTCTGCACAACTCCTCCTTGTCACTCGTAAAACCCTGCCTGCTGATGAAGTCTTCTTCCACCAGCTGGTTGATCTCCTCCTCAATGACTCGGATCTCGTCCCTGTGTTTGGCCGCGGAGGCCATGCCCCTCTGCCTCCACAGCGTCAGGTCCAGCTGCAGGCCCAGCTGCTGCTCCAGCTGCTGCGCCAACTGGCCGTGCTCGGCTCTTGACTTAACTTCTTTACCACGCTGATGCTCTAACTCCTCCCAGATCTGAGACAGGGTGTCCTGTAATTGCAGCTTCGAGGCCCAGCCCTCCTCTATTTTCCTCTCCATCATGGAAATCCGCTGCTGAACCTCACCGACTGCAGGGCCCAAGTGCTTCCCAGACTCCATCAACTCCTTCAGCGTCTCTATCTGCTGCTGCAGCTTTTGCTGCTTCTTGTTTTCGTCCCCGAGCTGCTGCTCGGACACAGTCTCCCTCAGTCTTTGTATCTCATGGCCCACCTCCACCATGTACGACTCGAGTTCCTGCTGACGTCTGAGGCTCTCCCCTTTTAATTTGTTGGTTTTGTCCAGCTCTCGTTGGCCCGTCCTGTTCTTCTTCTTCTGTGCCGTCATCTCCACCTGGACCTGCTCCTCCTCCCTGGACAGGGCGTCTCTCTGCTCCGGGCAGGCGGCCCTCTCCAGCGCCATGCTCTCCTCCAGCAGCATCACCTCCCGCCTGGCTGCAGCCGTCTGGGGCTCCAGCTCCTCGATGGACGCCCGCGTCTGCTCCAGCTGCTCCTCCGAGCTGCGTCTCTGGACGGCCACGTCACTCAGGGCGGCGACGACCAGCTCGCGCTGCGCCTTCAGCTGCTGGCGGGACGCATGCGTGTTGTGGTTCTGGTGCAGCAGGTCCTGCAGCAGGTGTGCGGCGTCCTCCCGGCGCTGTCGGGCCGCCTGCAGCTCCGCGCCCAGCGCCTCCACCTCCCGCTGGGCGGCGGCTCTCGCGGCCACCACGTCCCCCACGTTCCCCAGGTTCTCCGCGCTCAGGTGCTCACGCCCGGCGTGAACCCGCTCCCTCATGCTGGTGTTCTCTATGGTCGCCGCCTCCAGGTGTTGGTGTGCGGCGCACCTGTCCGCCTCCAGCTGGGAGACGGCGGCCGCCGCCCCCGCCAGGTGGGTGCCGGCCTCGGGGGTCAGGGGGGCCGCCGCCCCCGCCAGGTGGGGGGCCAGCAGCTGCCCCAGCTTCTCCAGCTGCTCCACCGCCACCATCACGGCGGGCAGGAAGGGCACCAGACTCCCGTCCATGTTTCTGGCAGGGGCGTCAGGGGAAAATGTAAATGTTTGTTTTTTAAACACATTTATGGAATTACTCAGTGTCTGTTTGTATTGATTATTCTATTATTTAATATATATAAAATAACTACAAATGCAAATCAGAAAAATATGATCTATTTCACTAGGTATTATCTTTCCCAACACTTGTACCCCCCCTCATATCTTGAAATGTGATACAGTATGTCCCAGCGTCCCTGACGACAGTGGTCGCTATCAATCTCGTTTTTAGCGCGGTTTGCAGTGTCACTAACTTACAAAAATGAAAAGGAAGCAGACAACCCCGCAATTTTTTTTCAAAAAGAAGGCAAGTGATGGTCCAATGTTGGCCCAGCAGCGGAGGGAGTCGGGCTATTAACGAGGCTGTTAGCCACTGATGGATTAATTATGCAAGTTCATCTTAAGGTAAGATATCAAATCACCCTACCCTCAAATAAATCTGATTAAGGGAAATATTTGACTTTTTACTCTCTCTTTCTCTCTTCTGCTCCCTCTTTCTCCTTTTTGCATTTGGACATTAACTGTTTTGAGTTAAACTGGGATGTCCACGTGATATTGTTGCCCTGACATAGTGAATGAAGTGAACAGAATGAGTTAAATTGCGTTTGTCAGATACGAGATTCAAGATTTTCTGCTCTCTAACTCTGCTGCTTGCTGTCCATGGTGCCCAACACGGATGCGTATTGCGTAATCAACACGTTGTTAAAGTGTAGTGTTCATAGTTAGCAGGATGTGAGTGAGACTGCATTTGAAAAAGTTCAGATTTACTTGACCACGCAGATAAGTTACATAGCATTTATCCTCTTGTTTACATGTGACGTATTACAGCGTGCGCGCTGCCTGGTTGCCTTGGCAACTGTAAACTACAGCGCTGCTAATCAATCAAAATAAGAAATGCTTAAAATTGAATGGGGGTGTCTGTAAATATGTAGGCCTAATATAAGAGCTATATATGAAATAACATATTTAAGTGAGCAGGCAATTATATATATAAATATCCTACAGTATGTGCCACACTTACCTTGGCTTTGACTGAATTGACGCCACTGGTTTCTGGTCGTTGAGACGGAAATCTGCGTCGCTAAAGTTCAGAGGACTGCCGTCGCCCTGGCAACGTCGCCATGGCAACGTCGCCCCGACAACGCCGGCCCCGCCCCTCTCCCAGCAGCCTCTACGGCGGCGCGGCGAGGACACTAATGTCACGACACTAATGTCACGACAATAAAACAGCTCACCCTAAATATAAAACTCATTATTTTAAAAACAACAGGCGGCCCGCCAGCAGGCGAGACAAGTGGATGTTTTACTGTAGAATACACTCATGTTGGAGAGACTGTAGCATGGTCAAAACGAAGCGTTTCAAGCGCCTACCTGAGAGC
Organism: Cololabis saira; assembly: GCF_033807715.1. Lineage (NCBI taxonomy): Eukaryota > Metazoa > Chordata > Actinopteri > Beloniformes > Belonidae > Cololabis > Cololabis saira. Next base: position 46,535,640 of record NC_084587.1, read on the forward strand.
TGCAGCAGCCGTCACAGACGCCTCGCTTCTGCTGCAGTCTTAAAACAGCACTAATTATATTCATAAAGGTCCAAACTAAGTCAGGTGCAGAGCACTGCAGCAGCGGCTCCTCTGGTCCCTCCTCTCCGTCTACAACACTAATGTTTGCTGGCACCATAGACGTATATACGTATATATGTCTATGTACGTCCAGGTGCACACCGCCCCCTGCTGGCCGGCAGGGAGCACGGCAGGGCAAGGCAGGTTTTTTTGTATAGCACATTTCATGTACAAGACAATACAAAGTGCTTTACATAACAAGATCTTTTAAAATAAATAAATAAAAATGGAGCAGTGCAACATCCAGGTTTTTTTTGAAAGGTAACACCTGAGGTCATAATGAAATGTCTGTCATACAACAAATGTCAACAAATACCTCAGAGAGTCAGCGGTTGGTGTAACTACTTCCTGGCCAATCATTGAGTGCACGCTTCATACTGATGTTAAAGTGCATTTATTGAACACCGTGAAAACTAAAAAGGAAATAAGATGAAAATATAAATGAATACTTGTCATAACAGACAGCAGATTAATACATATTCAAATAAATAAAACTCAATTATACTACATTAACCTCTAAACATTACTTTCTGCAACTGAACCGTTGTCATGCAAATTGGTTGATCAAGGTGTACCATGTATAGGCTATAGTTCTGGTGCAGCTAAAACTACAACGTTTATTTATTTTTTCTCTTAAAAAGCAAAAAATAGATAATAATATCTAAGAGATGCAGTATAACAGCTTTGAAGCATGTACTTAATGCCTGTTTGTAGCACCTGATGAGGGAGTTGGACATTCAACCATTACGACCATACTTATTACATATTACATACTTTCCTCTGTCTGCCTCCTTTGAAATCTCCCATACAGATTTAAATCTTCTTTTCAGAAGTAAAGCAGTAGGATGTAAAATTCAGTGAAGCTATATTGGGAACATGGATAAATTAATATTTCATGATGTCCCCTCATGTCCATGAACTTCTTGTTGCAGTACTCTGATGTTCATCAGTGTGGCCTGGTCCCCCAACAACTTTAGGTGGCAAGATATTACTCATCGGGGTTCTGTAGCTGAGGCAATCACATTCATTTCAAGTTAAATTCAAAAGTACTTTGTTAATACTGGAGTTAATTGTTGCAGTAGTCACGATTATGTCTCTTCAAAGAGTTGTTGTAGAGATGTATGACTGCTCCATCCTTTCTTATGAAAAGCATGCGTGTCGTTATTATTATTATTATTATTATTATTAATAATAATATTAACAATAATAATAATAATTAAAGCTGCAAGCAGCGATGAACGGGCCCTCGCACTCACGGCCACCGCCCCCCATAAGCATATCAGAAAAGACACCACCCACGACTTCCTATGTCAAACCATTCAAAAGATATAGCAGAAAAAAGGGACAACCAATCAGAAGAAGGGGCGGGGCTAATTCAGGCCAATGAAGGTCAATGACTCCATACAGAATCTGATGACACCACCCACGACTCTCTATGTCAAACCATTCCAAAGTTATAGCAGAAAATCGGGACAACCAATCAGAAGAAGGGGCGGGGCTAATTAAGGCCAACGAAGCTTAAGGACTCATTACAGAATCCCATGACACCACCCACAACTTCCTATGTCAAACCATTCAAAAGTTATGGCAGAGAAAAGTATTCTAGGGGGCGCTGTTGAGCCGTTAGGCCACGCCCATTAATGCAAACCATGAAATATCAAATTTATCGCCAAGTCTGTCTTGCATGCAAAATTTGGTGACTTTTGGAGAACTATCAAATATGGACCAATCAGATTTCAAAATGGCCGACTTCCTGTTCGGTTTCGGCCATGGCTCCAAGAGACTTTTCTTTAAGTTGTGCCATGATACAGGTGTGTAGCGATTTTCGTGCATGTACGTCAAACCGTATTATGGGGCTTGAGGCACAAAGTTTTCCGGGGGGCGCTGTTGAGCCATTTTGCCATGCCCATTAATGCAAACCATGAAATATCAAATTTATCGCCAGGCCTGGCTTGCATGCCAAATTTGGTGCCTTTTGGGGAACTATCAAATATGGACCAATCAGGTGAAGGGGGGTGCGCTTGTTGGCGTCTAGCGTCGCCACGGTAACACTTTTGAAAGAGAAAAGTAATGCGCGTAGTCGCAGGATGGAGACACATATTTTGATGTATAACACATCTGGGTTCACGATACGGTTCGGGCCGTATTAATTCTCGAAGGAATGGCATATATTGCTCCAAAATTACGCGATTAATTCAGAATGTTCAAAATGGCCGACTTCCTGTTCGGTTTCGGCCATGGGGCCAAGAGACTTTTCTTTAAGTAAAGACATGATAAATAAGTGTACCGATTTTCGTTCATGTACGTCAAAGTGTATTATGGGGCTTGAGGCGCAAAGTTTTTTCTGTCTGAACCAATCAGATGAAGGGTGGGTGCGCTTTTTGGCGTCTAGCGTCGCCACGGTAACGCTTTTGAGAGAGAAAAGTAATGCGTGGTGTCGGAGGATGGAGACGCACATTTTGATGTATAACACACTTGGGGGCTCGTTACGGTTCGGGCCGTATTAACTGCCGAAGGAATGGCATGAATTTCGCCAAAATGACACGACCAATTCAAAATGGCTGACTTCCTGTTCGGTTTCGGGCATGACTACAAGAGACTTTTCTTTAAGTTGCGTCATGATACAGGTGTGTACTGATTTTCGTGCATGTACGTCAAACCGTATCGTGGGGCTTGAGGCACAAAGTTTTCAAGGGGGCGCTGTTGAGCCATTTTACCACGCCCATTAATGCAAACCATTAAATATCAAATTTTTCGCCAGGCCTGGCTTGGGTGCAAAATTTGGTGACTTGTTGGGCACGTTTAGGGGGGCAAAAAGGCCCTCCTTTTGTCAGAAAAATAATAATAATAATAACGCGAAGAATTCCTACAGATACAATAGGGCCTTCGCACTGAAGGTGCTCGGGCCCTAATAATAATAATAATAATAATACATATATATGTGGTTAGTACCATGAGAATGCTTTTGGTGCAAACATTTGCATTATTAAAGTGTTGTTTCTTGCTTGTGAATTATAAAAGGGGTTGTCAGTGTTTCTTTCACAATCCTTTTGAAAACAAAAGACAGTGATTTAAATAGTTATTTTTTTCTTTAATATATATTTATTTTTTGGTACCATTTCTCGCAGGTTCTGTAGACAGCCCAACCTGGCAACCCGCTAGTCTTGTCTGAGCTCAGCAGCCAATCAGGAGGCCGGCTCGCTGGAGACGCGCCCACTTCGAGCTGATACAAACATCAGACCTCCGTTGCTCAGCGATTATGTCCCTTTTATCGTGTACTTTTACAATATCCACAATAAGCAACACAATAAAGGTTGTTGTTTTCCTTCCATTTAATAAATGAGTATTCTCCTCCTCCGTCCGAAGCCAGCTTTATTCAACCTGGTGGAGCGCTACTTCCGTCACGTGACCCCTGGAGTCGCACATAGCACCACAGCAGCTAGAATGAACACCCCCAGTCCCTCCCCTCGATTTACAAGTGTATTGTCATAAATATCACCACGGCCCGTGTGTACGACGGTCATGTGTGTGTTTGAGCCCCCTGGCCGGAGCTGTCTCCGTCCTCCGCCCCCCCCGCCGGCGCGGCTCCCCGCCGTGTCTCTTCTATTCTCCGCAGCTCTGCAGCGCAGACGGTCGGCCGCGGAAACATGGATCTGATCAGCAAGCCCCGCAGCAAGTCCGGCGTGTGGATGTACTTCGGGCTGAAGGCGGACAAGCGCGGCCAGCCGCTCAATTCCGACGAGGTCATCTGCCGCTTGTGCAGGAAAGTCGTGCTCGCCAGAGGGGGGAACACCACCAATTTAAGGAGCCACCTGAAACGTCGACATCCCGCAGATTTTTGTGAGAGGACTTCCTCCAAGATCCCGGGAGTTTTACTCGAACATCCAGGTACATTTCAGCCAAATTCAGTGTTTTAAATGTGATGGGACGTGAAGTGGCCTGTGCATCGATATTCTGTGTTCCAGCCTGCAGCCAGACCCATAAATCACACATCCTGCGGTTAAGAAGCGCCTTAAAGGGGGTTTTACACTTCTGCTAGACTTGTTGAACTCTTAATTCCAACTCCAAAAGGGACATAACAGTGTTGGGACTTTGTAATTGCAGAAAAATCTGTTATTTACTGAAATTAAATATTAAAAGATGATAAGAAAAACACATTGTGTTGCAACCACTTAGAAGATGACCTGGGGTTTGATCCTGTCTGCATGTGGTGTCCACTGGTGTCATTTATGTGTGGATCTGAACTGTATCTGTAGAGTTTATTCAGCTTCTCTGCTCTGGTGAGAAAGCTGCTGCAGAGGTGTGACTGTCTCATTCACAGAAAAGAGAATACTCACTTTGCTCTTGAGCTAAACCTGTTTTTAAAGTTAGGGTAGGTCATTCTATGCAGTTTCCATCCCAGTAAACCTTTTGTAAAATTAAACGATTACCTCTTCCTGATCCGTTACCTGCCCACCATGTGTGACTATACTGGAAAAGAGCGAGACCTCCAGGTTTTTCTTTAAAGGAGCTTGAGGCTCCTTTTAAGAAATGAGACTCTCTAGCGCCACCCTTCACCACGACGGCCGTTGGGGGTACTGCAGCCAACAGTGAAGCCGGCACGGGAGAACGGGGAGAACGCACATGCACCGTCATGTGACGTCACATCCGCAGGACAGCGCGGGAAATTCCGGTCACAATTGCAGCACATTTTGCAGCACACAGCCTGTTCAAGGCAACGGAGAGATACGCTAGAGGAAACATTATTTTTGGTTTGGAACGCTTCATCTGACATTATTACTAGAAAACTTAAAAAAGTATACAAATGTTTTTCATAAATCCTGCCTCATGCTCCTTTTAAAGGAGCTGGATGTAAGAGCAATAATAAAATGAATCATAAAATGACCCCGATATGTCAACAGACATTTAAAAATCATGTTAATTTCAAATACTTATGTCACTGACAACAGCACTCAAGCCAGGATATTCCAGTTTAAAAAGAGGAGTTGCAGCCCTCAACTGATGTTTATGTTGTCATTTTTTGTTTTGGCCTGAAGCTCCACCCTCCACCTATCTCCCAATCACCAAGTCAGTATTGTTTCTGAAGCTCCACCCTCCACCTATCTCCCAATCACCAAGTCAGTATTGTTTCTGAAGCTCCACCCTCCACCTATCTCCCAATCACCAAGTCAGTATTGTTTCTGAAGCCCCACCCTCCACCTATCTCCCAATCACCAAGTCAGTATTGTTTCTGAAGCTCCACCCTCCACCTATCTCCCAATCACCAAGTCAGTATTGTTTCTGAAGCTCCACCCTCCACCTATCTCCCAATCACCAAGTCAGTATTGTTTCTGAAGCTCCACCCTCCACCTATCTCCCAATCACCAAGTCAGTATTGTTTCTGAAGCTCCACCCTCCACCTATCTTCCAATCACCAAGTCAGTATTGTTTCGGCATCCGGGTTGCCAGCTCGGCTCTAATTATGGCAGCCATGGCAGCCTACGTTCCTGCTGCATTCTGCAGCCTACCTGGCAACCTCTGGTCGGGGGGAGGAGGGGGAGGGTACACGCCGCTCAACAATATTTTGAAAGTGACTGCAGTACCAGTTTTGGACATTTCTTACAGACGGCTCCTTTAATTATCAACAGAAGTGACATCCATAAATTGCTTACCCTGCTTTTAAATTTAAAATCATAGCTGTTTCTGGAGGTCTGTGTTGGTGGAGCATGTGGCCCCATAATGGCCCCAAAGATACAAAGTCAGCTTCAATATATAGTGTTTGGCACAGTTTAAGTGTTTCACAATTCATTTAATTTGGCAAAATTCTGGTATGTCGGTGTATTTTTGATCCACTTCAAATGTTGTCTACGCTAGTTTGAATTTCAGTTTTCCTCGCAAATGTGTATTAATCAAGACAGCATTTGTTTTTGTTTTGTTTTTACAAATTGGCAAATTTATTGAATTAAAGTTTCAATGTGGAGTTTTATCTTACAAATGTGAAACTTTTGTCAAAAAAAGGCCTTTCCCCATTAAGTGGTTCCCTTCCCTGTTGTTTTGTCCCGGTTGTGTTTTTGTTTTGTTTGTTCTTTTCCTGTTTTTTTTCCTGTAAAGCAACCTTGGGGAAGGTGCTATATAAGCGCTATATAAGTGCAAGTTATTATTATTATTATTATTATTATTATTATTGGTTCATAAAAATTGTGTTGATAAGATCAGACATTTTCATGTTATGTTACACACTTGAATTTAGAAAAGTAGGAAATTTAGAATCGATACATATATAAAGTCAGAAGATCAGTTTCTTAAAAATATTTCACATTTTTATAGTCAGAAATTTTCAATTTTTACTTACATATTTGTGAATTTATAAAGGAAGATATTTTGATTTTCTCACAAATTTGTAAGTTCATAAAGCTGGAAATTTAGAGTTTTGTGTTGCAACATTACAAGTGTGTAAGTCTGAGGGTTTTACCCCCCATGTCGTAGTATTTTTTTATTTTCTTCCTTATATCCTCTCATAGGCCGCTATGCTTCCTAAAGAGTCTCAGCAACGTTCAGTTTAAATTTGACCATTATGTTCATACATCATTGTTACCAAGACTTGGTAGTTTTACCAAACAGGAGACCCCGAACATAATATTACAGGGGGGTCCAGAAAGCTGGAACCGTCTCTGTGTAAAATGCAATTTGACCACTTTCGGGTGAGATATTAGGATAACATTTGTCAAAAGTTCGGTGCGTCCGAAATGCCATACTAAACAGTATATACTCAAAAAGTATACTTTAGTTCGGCAAACTTTTGAGTAAATCAGTAGTCTGAATTAAGTCGGACGTACTTCCTGCTGTTGGGAGGAGGGGGAGTTGTTACCATGGTAACAACTTCTGTCACAGCAGCAGTAGCAGCACTGCTCTGCTATTTCCTGTTTATCCTGGCCCAAACAAGATGACATTATATAATATTATTATATACGAATATTATTATACTTAATATTATACTTATGACATATACGTATCATTTAGCAACCAAACACTGTTGCATTGCATTGTGGGAAGTTACTGCTTAGCTAGTGTCCATCAATCCATGGCTGCGTCCGAAATTGCATACTTCCACCTTAATGAGTATGCTAAATGAGTATGTGAGATTTTTTAGTGCGTCCGAAACATTAGAACGTACTCAATAGTATGCTCTATCCATACTAATTCCGGAGAATTTTTTTAGTGTGGATTGATGGACACTAGCCGAGCAGAAACCTCCCACAATGCAATGCAGCGGCGTTTGGTTGCTAAGTGATACGTATATGTCATAAGTATAATATTAAGTATAATAATATTATTATATAATATTAATATTATAATATTCGTATATAATAATAATAATATTATATAATGTAATCTTGTTTCGGCCAGAATAAATGGGAAAGAGCGCTGCTACCGCTTCTACCGCTGCTACCGCTGCTGTGACACCCCCCCCCCCCCCCCCCTCCCTACGGCAGGAAGTGATGTGTGCGCTCTTAATAGTACGTCCGAATTAATGCACACTACTGATATTTACTCAAAGGTGTGCAGAACTTAAGTATACTTTTTAGTATATACTTTTTAGTATGGCATTTCGGAATTCTCCGGAATGAGTATGGATAGTACAAACTATTGAGTACGTACTAATGTTTCGGACGCACTAAAAAAATCTCACAAACTGTTTTTGCATACTCATTAGAATGGAAGTATGGGATTTTGAACGCAGCCAAAAGGTTGTTCCTTTCTGCTTGCTGCAGATCTGTTGACAACAGGACCTGGCAACCCGAGTCGTCCTACGGTAACGTCGTCGGTCGACGGCTAAAGACGTAAAAAGCATAGAAACACAGCGGATAGAAGCTGGAGCACGAACCCACAGGCTCGCGTTGCAGTGACTCTGTGATGCGTATAGTGATTTATTCAGGACTAGACGCTGATACCGGGCAGGTGTGAGGCTGACACCCCCCCAGACCCCCCTCTCGGTCCGCCCTGCCCCGCGCTGTCCCGTCTAGCCTCCGCAGCTCTGGCCGCGGCCCCGCAGCCCCGCCTGCAGCGGTCAGCCCGCACACGGACCCGCACACGGACCCGCACACGGCCCCGCAGCCATGGACCTGGTCAACAAGCCCCGCAGCAAGTCCATGGTGTGGATGTACTTCGGGCTGAAGGCGGACGAGCGCGGCCAGCCGCTGAACGCGGACGAGGCGGTGTGCCGCCTGTGCAGGAAGGTGGTGCTGTCCAAGGGGAACACCACCAACCTAAGGAGCCACCTCAGACGCCGCCACCCCGCACACTTCTTTGAGATCAACACCTGCGCGACCCCCGGAGCTTTGTCTGAGCCCCACGGTACATTTACAGCCGAAATCTGCCGTGTTTACAGCGCTTTGCACGGGCTCGGATGTGACGTAGCCTGCATGTGTCGATACATTGATGGTAACGGGACAGCCTGCAGGATAAAGTTAACCACTTTAGGTCTGATCAGGGGTAATAGTCCCCATCCTCGGGGCACGCTCCTTCACTATGCGTTTTAATCCCCACCCCCCCTTTATGGGTAGTGTGTTGTGTATTTTATCTTAACATCACTGAGATTTACGACAGACATGGTCATGTAAATATTTCTCCGGGACACAATAATCTCTCAACGAGGGACCTTTCCACGCATGCGCAGAGGCGGGGAGAGTAACTGTTTTACGACTGCAGTATCACGCCTTGTTGCCATGGCAGCATCGATTCAGACCACAGACCAATACATCCATGCCACAGACGCACTCAGGCTTTTCCCTATTCATTCATTCAACAATCAATATTTTATGTGACTGCCTTTGTCTCTTTGGGACTCTATATTACATTTTTAGTCCTGCACAATATTGAACATTTGAAGCCAGAATCGATAACTGATAATTGACTACTTCTGCATGCCTTTGTTTAAATTTTAATGTAATCTGTATGTATGTATGTATGTATGTATGTATGTATGTATGTATGTATGTATGTATGTATGTAATTTCTGGCATCTATTCCGATAACGATAAAAATGACGATAAAAAAATACCAATTTAACTCCACCCTTTCAACTATAAATCTATCTCGCTGTCAGATCCGCCATGTTTGTTACACAAAAACCTCATCAATGGGAATTTATCTTTCTTTCTTTCTTTCTTTCTTTCTTTCTTTCTTTCTTTCTTTCTTTCTTTCTTTCTTTCTTTCTTTATTTCAGGCTCATTTCCTGCCTTCTTTTTTCCCTTCCTTCCTTCTTTCCTCCTGCTCTCTCCTTCCTTCTTTTTTTCCTTCCTTCTTTCCTCCTGCTCTCTCCTTTCTTCCTTCCTTCACGTACGTTGTGCGTGGATTTAACGCAGAACCATAAATCAGTTTTACACAAAAACGTCATCAACAGGAATTTATCGTTTTTACCGCGAGATGATAAATTCTTACCGTGAGGAATTTTTTTGACGGTTTATCGTGAACGATAAAATATCGCCCATTCCTAATATATATATATATATATATATATATATATATATATATATATATATTCTTCCAATACCAACCGATGATGTATCTGTGATGGATGTCAGGCATTCCTGCTCATTTTCCGATAACATTTCCAAACAAATGTGGGAGATCATGACTAGTCTGAGTCGTAAGCCAGAAGATTGCAGCATTTTTAGATGTTTCACATTTCTTTTAAACCTGAAAGAGCTTTAACCGTTTAATGCATTGCTGCCTCAGGGCCTGAACATCACTGATGTCCTTTACTGTTTTTCAGCCTTTTCCCCCAGCACACATTCCTTCAGAGTGTTTTGAGGACACACACTGCACCTATCTCACCAAACCAATCCCTCCCCAGGTGCTGACGTCAGCCACGAGGACCTCTTTGAGGACATCCCGTTCCTCCAGGCCACTGCCAACTCCAACTATGTCCCGGACGCGGTGCTGCCCCCGGGCGAGCCGTGGCTGTTCAGCGGGCCGCCCCGGGCCACGCTGTCCCTGCCCTCCTGCCTGTGCCTGTGTGAGCAGGGCGGCTCCGGGGCGGCCGGCCCCGGCTGCTCCGGAGAGGACCGGGTGGAGCTCAAGGTGTACGCCAAGTGTCAGATCCAGCAGAGCGTCATGTTCGGACCCTTTGTGGGAGAGGTGTGCAGGGGACAGATGCCGAGCAACCTCAGATACGCCTGGGCTGTGAGTAGAGCCGTCTCGTCACACAGGAACGTTGTTGTTGATTTTATCGGTGGAGCTCGTCCTGACGTGGATTTGTGCCGGCAGACTGACTCTAGGTCGCCCCGGGCCGCGTCAGTACTGGCCTGTAGTTGTGAGGGTTTGCACCGGCAGCTAAAGAAAATGCCAGGTGACCGTTTGTGGTCAGATTTCCTGGCTGGTTCCCAGAGTGCATCAGGTTTTACTTCTGCTTCTCTTGGTGACTAAAGGCTCAGTTATGGTTCTGCGTCAAAATGACGCAGTGCCTATGGCGTGTGGTTTGGATCGACGCAGAGGACACGCCGTCACCTGCGCCGTCACTGACGTGCACCTCCGGAAAATTGTAACTACGCGTCGAGGAGACGCAGACCACACGCAGACAGAGAGGGCTGTGATTGGTTCGTTTGAAAGCGAAGCATTTCCGGTTTCCGGTTTGAATCAGTAGTGATCTTCCAGGGCTCTTTTCTTCGTTTATGTGTGATTTTTTTTGTTTTTGTTTTTTGCACAATAGTTGTCCTTATTTCTTTGATTTACTGTGACCGGAAAAAGTCGGATAAACCATTCAGAAAAAGATCGCTAACTAGTGGCCGCGGGGGGTACTGCACCGCGACCAAATGGAGAGACGGAGAAGTCTGAAGGGTTCAGCACGGCGTCACGGCTGCGGCGTGTGCTCTGCGTTGGTGTGACGCAGAACTATAACTGAGCCTTAACTCACATCCACATACGTTTGTTCTCTCAGATGTAAGTCGCTTTGGATACAAGCGTCTGCTAAATGACAGTGTTATTATTGAATCTCCAGCTTAAACTGTGTCCTTTGAGCCATGCCCCGTAAACTTGTCACCCGATCGGCCACCGTTTGAGTCTGAGATGTGAAAGGGCTGAAGACCGGTCCCCTCTGGGAAGATCAGCTGGTTCCACATTGGGTCTGTGTGTTGCTCACTGGTTGGCCCTAGTGGGACCCAGAAAGATGCAAATTTTGGGCGCAGGTCCATTTATCCCCCACGCTCCTGAGCATAGCGCAGAGCAATTCACATGGAGCCCCCACTGGGCAATCTCTAAAGGCTGGATTATGGTTCTGCAAAAAATCGATGCCGAGCCTACGCCACAGGTTGCGCCGCGTCGCGCACCCGACGGCGCATGCCACGCCGCGCCTGACGCGCACCTCCCACAAATTGTAACTACGCGTCGAGAGGTCGCAGACCAACACAGACCAAGAGGGCTTTTTTGGAGGCAGTGAATGCAGCATTTGTAACCAGGCCCACGGTACTGATGTCACAGGACACGGTTGATGGTTCTCAGGGAGGAAACTGATCCAACGCTGCCACTGACTGCAGTTTTCATCTTCTAGATTTAGATGTATGCAGAGCTGAATGTCTGAGTTTGACTTTAATGTTGTATTTGTGGTTTGAAAGAAGTTTCCCTTCAACCTCCAGGTCAGAGATGAAGCTGCATTTATGTTCCTGGATGCTTCTGACGAAAACAAGTCCAACTGGATGAGGTAAGAGTCTGTGCTGCATCAAAGCCCCCCCGCCCCCGTGATGTAAAAGCTGCTCACCGTGGGCTCTGGGTTGCAGGTACGTCACATACACGAGCGTCGAGGAGGAGCACAACCTGGTGGTCTTCCAGTTTTACCGTCACATCTACTACAGGGTCTCCCAGCCCATCTCCGAGGGGGCCGAGCTCAAGGTCTGGATCGGGAAGGACTACGCCTCGCTCCTGGGTCTGGGGACGGGTGAGTGGAGGCCTCCTGACTCAGGACTCCCTTCTAAAGCTGCTTTCGTCAACAAAAATTATGACTAAATATCGTCGTCAACGGACCTTTATCACCTGAGGAAAACGAGACGTGACGCAACGAAAATAATGGTCATGTGACGATAACGATAATTAAATATATAATGCAATATTGTAGACGAATAAAAACAAGACTAAAATGTAGATTACAAAATAAAAACTCTGCTAAAATGTGTCTTCATTTTCGTTGACCAAAACGAGACGAAATGTTCCAACAAAGTAATAAACATCCATGTTTTCAGTAGTTTCTCTGGTTTAGTTCTGCTGGGTGACGTTAGTCCTCCATCCCAGTCGCGGGGAATCAGATCCAGAAGATGCAGCTGCAGAGTTAGAGGCTGATGCCGTTAACGCAGAGCTCTAGGTTCACGTACATTAAAAACAAAGTTACAGAGAGAAACGCTGGGATCTGCTCTGGGGCTGGAGAAGAAGAAGAACCATCTTTGGATACACTTTCTTACATAGACGTGGAAAAGAAAACCCCATGTGTCGTCGAAAAAGAAAAAGATGGGAAGAAATGTGGAAAAATAAATATGTTGTAAAATCAAATTAGAGTCTTCTGTATCTGGAATGAATGTATTCTTGAGTCTATGAGGTAATAATAATATAATAATTAAAGCTGCAAGCAACGATGAACGGGTCCTCGCGCATACAATTAAACAACAATTAAAGGTCAAGGACTCAAAACGAAGTCCGATGACACCACCCATGACTCTTTATGTCAAACCATTCAAAAAAATATGGCAGAAAGTAGGAACTATCAAATATGGACCAATCAGATGAAGGGGGGGGCGCGCTTTTTGGCGTCTATTGTCACCATGGTAACGCTTTTGACTGAGAAAAGTAATGTGCATCGTTGCAGGATGGAGACGCACATTTTGATGTATAACACACCTGGGTGCACGTTAAGGTTCAGGCGAAGAAGCAGCCGAAGAAATGGCATAAATTGCGTCAAAATTACACGATTAATTCAAAACGGCCGACTTCCTGTTCGGTTTCGGCCATGGCACCAAGAGACTTTTCTTTAAGTTGCGACATGATACAGGTGTGTACCGATTTTCGTGCATGTACGTCAAACCGTATTGTGGGGCTTGAGGCACAAAGTTTTCTAAGGTTCGCTTGTTGAGCCATTTTGCCACGCCCATTAATGCAAACCATGAAATATCAAATTTAAACAGGCCTGGCTTGCGTGCAAAATTTGGTGACTTTTGGGGCACGTTTAGGGGGAAAAAAGGCCCTCCTTTCGTCAGAAGAAAAACGAGAAAAAAAAAATTCCTACAGAAACAATAGGGCCTTCGCACTATCAGTGCTCGGGCCCTAATAATAATAATAATAATAATAATAATAATAATATAACCTTGTTTGAATTGTAAAATGGGTTTGGCTAAATCCAATCTTTGACTAAAACTAGACTAAAATGGTCCTGGACAATTCTGACTAAAATAAGACTAAAATGCTCAGACTTTTAGTCGACTGAAACTTGACACGACAAAAAGGAGAATGAACGTGACTAAAACTAATAAAAAACTAAAATGAAAGCTCGACCCAAAGACTAGACTAAAACTAAAATTGAAACAGGCTGACAGAAACAACACTACTCCCTTCCCCTTTCACCAATTCCTCAGCTGGTGCGTTTGGTTGCAGGTGACAACATGAAATGTGAAATCGGAGAGAAGGAGGAAGTGCTGCGGCTGCTGCAGGACATCCAGCTGGTGACGCTGCCGGAGCCCAGCAGCACGTCCCTCTGGTCCGACAGCAGCCAGTCGCAGAGCCCCATGCCCGTCATCAGCGACGTCACCACCGTGTCCAACTCGGAGGCGGCCAGCGACCCGGGCGGGATGGCCAGCCCCGCCTTCCCCTCCACCTGCCTCATCCCGCTGCCGTCCCCCAGCACCCTCGTCACGGACAAGTACGACTTCCTGCCCGGGACCGAGAAGCTGCTGAGCAACCCCAACCTGCCCCTCAACAGCCCCTGGCACTTCTTCGGGCTGGAGCCGGGCCCCACGGGCCGGCCCCTGGACCGCAGCACCGCCGTGTGCAAGCTGTGCATGGAGCGCGTGAGCTGCGGGGGCGGCGCCGCCGACCTGCAGACACACCTGACCAGCAAGCACCACATCAAACCCCGAGAGACGGCCAAGGACCGCAGCATGAACGCAGGTAAGAGCCCGGCAGCGACAAACAAAAATAAAAACCTTTCTCCCGTTTTTACACTCACAAAGACTCCTAGTGTGCCTGAATGCCCCACACGAGAAATCCTCGTTGTTTATTGGTCAGACGTAGAAGTGCAACTACAGGAAGAAGATCCTGCGTTGGACCGGCGCTTTGATCCGTCATATTAATCTGATTTATTACGCCCTTCTTTAGTCTGAAACTCAATTAGAAGCTCCACAGAAGACTGTTTCATGTTCAAATGTCAGTTTCATTTGAAGGAATATTAACGTACATTGTCCAGCTCTTGCTGCCTCCCGTTCCCACTGTTAGTAAACATTTGCCAAGGTAAGCTTGGATTCTTGTTTTAGTCGTCTGTTTGGGACAACTGGGAGTTGCTTTATAGCGCTGTTGCCCTGTTCTCACGCTACTTAAGATGCTGCTGCAGATTGCCAAATCTATTTGAGCAAACGGAGGTCGTGGGATGATTTTAGTCCCATCTGAATGCAGATCTCATTCATTTGGTGATTTGCAGGTAATAATCGTCTTCAAAAAGTCTTCTAGTTGTGTTTTGTGCCTCTTTCCCGGCACAATTATAACAGCTGAATAATAATAATAATAATAATAATAATCCATTTTATTTATAGAGCTTTTAAAAGATCTCAAAGACGCTTCACAGACACAAAGTTAAAACATCGAGATCAAGAAAATTAAAAACGACAGAATAAAAAAAGATAAGAGATAAAAGATAAGATGAAGGATAAGAAACAAATCACACATTAAAAGCTGTTCTGAAGAGGTGAGTTTTGAGATGCGAATATAATATATACACAGACATATACAGGATTTATATATATATATATATATATATATATATATATATATATATATATATATATATATATATATATATAAAATGGAAGCGTATTGCATTCACTTGACAAAAAAAAATCTGCTCTGTTTTTCTGAATTAACGAGATAATTATCTCAGAATTCTAGTCGATAAACTAATAACAAGACTATCTATATAACTTAAAAACAAGAGTATCTCCCAATGTTTCAAACCGAAAGCCAAATAAAACTGGATTAAACTGGACAGGCGGGACATGTTTGCTTCCATGAAATCCAGCTCTCAAGTGAATGACAGCTTCTTGAAAGTTATGAGGTATCTGGTTAATTCAGAAAAACAGAGCAGAATTTTTTTCTCAAGTGAATGCAATACGCTTCCGTAATAAATATATATATATATATATATATATATATATATATATATATATATATATATATATATATATATATATATATATATATGTATATGTATATGTGTGTATGACTGTCTCAGCAAAATTAGAATATTGTGATAAAGTTCTTTATTTTCTGCAATGCAATTTACAAAAAAACAAAAATGTCATACATTCTGGATTCATTACAAATCAAATGAAATATTGCAAGCCTTTTATTATTTTAATATTGCTGATTATGGCTTACAGTTTAAGAAAACTCAAATATCCTATCTAAAAAAATTAGAATATTCTGGGAATCTTAATCTTAAACTGTAAGCCATAATCAGCAATATTAAAATAATAAAAGGCTTGCAATATTTCAGTTGATTTGTAATGAATCCAGAATGTATGACATTTTTGTTTTTGTAATTGCATTACAGAAAATCACAATATTCTAATTTTCTGAGACAGTCCTGTATATAATAAATCCTGGAGTATTAGTTGCTACTTTTTTCCTGCACTTTCAACACTGAGGCTTATAATGCATGGTGTTTTTTTTAATTGGTCTACTATTTTCGCGTCAAAAACAGTAGACCAATAGGATTGATTGGGAGTAGTTCCAGCGGTCCAATGAAATCGTGCGACATATCCCGTTTACTTTCCCAGTAAAAGACCGTCTTGTAAATCAGTCAGGAGTATCAGACACGTTTTATTAGAAACAGCAGAGTATCTTTGGTAGTTTTCAACCTCATCAACATGGATGACACGCGCAGAAAAGCGTACGACGCGGCTTTTAAACTAAAGGCGATCCAGCTGGCTCTGGAAGTGGGAAACCGAGCCTCGGCGCGACATTTCGGCGTCAACGAGACGATGGTGAGGAAGTGGCGCCGCCAGCGCGAAGAGCTGAGTCTGTGCGAGAAGACGAGGAAAGCGTTCAGGGGTCACCCCAGCAAGTGGCCCGAGCTGGAGGACTGTCTGGAGGCCTGGGTGCAGAGCCAGAGGGCGGCCGGCCGCCGCGTGTCCTCCGTGCAGATGCGGCTGCAGGCCAAGGCCATCGCCGCGGACATGAACATGGCGGAGTTTAGGGCCGGGCCGTCCTGGTGCTTCAGGTTCATGAGCCGGAAGGGCCTGTCGGTCCGCAGGACGGCAGCTCCGCGGCCGCACCTGCAGCTGCAGCTCCCTCCCCACCAGGAACAACACACCTTCAGTGAGTTTACGAAAACTAATGCCCCGATGAGGATGATATAAATAATTTATTTTTCTAAAATTAGAGCGTGCGGCTTATAATCAGGTTCGGTCTGTAGTCCGGGGTTGTGCCAAAAAGTGATTGCCTGCCAGCGGGGGCGTCAATTGGGTATGGCAAGGTCTGGCAGCCGCCACACTTTGGCTTCAAGGGTATAATGTAAATGTTTTTTTTTTTTTTAAATACATTTATGGAATTACTCTGTGTCCATTTGTATTGATTATTCTATTACTTGATACATATAGAATAATTACAAATGCAAATCAGAACAACATGATCGATTTCACTAGTTATTATACACTTCAAAAACTCAAAATCTTAACAAGAATATTTGTCTTAGGTTTCTAGTTAAAATGTTTAATTTTTAGTAAAAAAAAATCTCATTACATTTAAGACAAGACTCAAAAAACAACCATTTTCACCTGTTTCGAGTAGATTTTCACTTAAAATAAGTGGAAGAATCTGCCAGTGGAACAAGATTTTTTTGCTAGTAATGAGAAGATAAATCTTGTCCCACTGGCAGATTTTTCTACTTATTTCAAGTGAAAATGTACTTGAATCAGGTGAAAATTGTCAAATAACAAGTTATTTTTCTGGTGATGAATCTTGTTTTAAGTGTAATGAGATTTTTTGACTAAAAATGAGACATTTTAACTAGAAATAAGACAAATATTCCTGGTAAGATTTTGAGTTTTTGCAGTGAGCGAGACTGCATTGGAAAAAATTCCAATTTTCTTAACCACACAGATAAGCTACATAGCAGACTTCTGTGATGAATATTTGCTGGACGTGTTGTAGGGGTGGGCGATATGACCTAAAATTAATATCACGGTATTTTTCATCTTTTGAACGGTGACGGTATAATATCACGGTATTTTTTGGTACGTTTTGGGAGGAGTAGCCTGTCCTGTCCCTTTATGTGAATAAGGTTAATATTTTTATAATATAATAAGTAAATGATAGTATCCTTATCAAAAAGAGACATGGGAGAGTATTATGCATTCTCAACATATTTATTTGGCAAAAAAACCTAAAGATCTTACATATATATATATATATATATATATATATATATATATATATATATATATATTTTTTTTTTATATTATATTTATTTTTATTATATTATATTTTAAATATTTTGTAAACCTGTCTTAAAATCTAATACTGGACCTCGGTTGGGCTGGTTGGACAGCGGGTGGTGGAAAATGTCCCTTAATTTTAAATCCAAAACTTGACAGGTTTATGCCATGAGTATTCATATACAGTAATCCCTTGTTTTTCGAGAGGGTTACGTTCCAAAAAGAACCCGTGATAAGTGATATTCACATAGTAGCAACCCTTTTTTTTTTATAATTATTATACAAAGCTTCAAATTGCAGAGTTCAGCACCGCCTCGCACGTATTCCACTGCTGTTCTGAGCCGCTCCATCCCGACTCGCGCTGCAGCGTCTTTTTCTTCTAAAGCCCGCGGTACAGGTGTGTTTTTTCGAGAGAAGAACATGGTTATGGGTATTTTTTTTGTCACTCTTTTTTTCTTCTGGGCAAAAAGATTCTTTTAAACCGACATTCATTAATTTTTTCTCCATCTTGAAGTGGGTGACTGGTATTCCAGCAGGTTGAAACAGCGCTCTGCGCTCCGCTCTCAGCTGCCGTCAAAGACCCGCCCAGCTCTACTTCTGATTGGCTAGTGTTAGTTTGGTTGAGCCAGAGCTGCTTTCCTCTCATTCCATTGGTAGACGAACTCGGTTGACTCAAACTTTTTTTTCTCTCTCAAACCCTTTTTTTTTTTTTTTTTTTAAAGCAGTCAAACTCGCACGCCGAGAAAAAAAACTCCGTACGCCGGAGATCCGGCACGGTGCCGGAATACTTTAAGCCCTGCATTTCTTACTACTCTTGTCGTAAGGTGTAGCAGCAGTAAACTATGCCTGCATTGAAAGCTGTTTAGTCTTGGGACCGCTGGTCCCGCTGGTGCTGCAGCAGCACCAGCGGGACCAGCTGCTGGTCCCACTTGCGCTGGTTTTGGCCCGGGTTGCCTCTTCATATTCACGGGCGTGCGTGTTTTTTAAGTGATGAAACAGGTTGCTTGTGTTTCAACCTCTTGCTGTCACAACACGGCAGCAAACCTTGCATATCACCGACGTTTTTAATGCCTTATTTAGGCTTATTATTTTATAATTGATTTATTACGGTATTGACGGTATTGCAAAATCCATGTCGTGGCGCAGTTTCACACCGGTGATGACTATGACACCGGTGTACCGCCCACCCCTAACGTGTTGATTGATACTCTAGCTCAGTTCTGTGACTCGTAACCTTGCCATACCTTAGCTTCGACTGAATTGACGCCACTGCCTGCCAGAATCTGATTTCTTCAGATTTCTGGCCGCGGGAGCGCGCACAGCAGCCCGTTGAGTGACAGTGCTACAACGTCAGATTTTCAGATTATGAAGCTCAAGAATGAGATCAAGTCATATTTAGGCAGAAACAACTTTTCATTAACTGTATTTGGCCTTCATTCAATTTTTGGCAGGTGAAAATGCCTATTTTGTGTTGTAATGGTCCTTTAAAAGAGTTAAAAGCAATCCTGTGAGCTCTAGTGTTTATATTATGAAGCTCAAGAATGAGATCAAATCATATTTAGGTAGAAACAACCTTTCATTAACTGTATTTGGCCTTCAATCAATTTTTGGCAGGTAAAAAGACCCATTTTTAGGGGAGATTCTGGCAGGCAATCACTTTTTGGCACGACACCGGAATTCGAAAAAAGAAAATGACAGCTCTTATTAACATATATACAAATTTTTTTTTAAAAGTGAAAGGTGCAGCAGTATGAGGTAGACATGGTTATTGAAAGGTGCGTTGTTACAGCATATGATTGTGGTTATTACAAACCGGATTCGGTTGAAGTTGGGAAATTGTGTAAATAAAAACAAAATACAACGATTTTGAAAATCCTTCTCAACCTATATTCAATTGAATACACTACAAAGACAACATATTTAATGTTCAAACTGATAAACTTAATTGTTTTTTACCAAATAATAATTAACTTATAATTTTATGGCTGCAACACGTCCAGTAGAAGTTGGGAAAGGTGGCAAAAAATACTGAGAAAGCTGAGAAAAGCTCATCAAACACCTATTTGGAACATCCCACATGTGATCAGGCTAATTGGGAACAGGTGGGTACCATGATTGGGTATAAAAGGAGCCTCCCCAAACATGCTCAGTCATTCACAAGCAAGGATGGGGCGAGGGTCACCACTTTGTCCACAACTGCATGAGAAAATAGTTGAACAGTTTAAGAACAACATTTCTCAAAGCAAAATTGCAAGGAATTTAGGGATTTCAACATCTACGGTCCATAATATCATCAAAAGGTTCACAGAATCTGGTTAAATCACTGCACGTAAGCGCCACAGCCAGAAACCAAGACGGAATGACCGTGACCTTCGACCCCTCAGACGGCACTGCCTTAAAAACCGACATGAGTGTGTAAAGGATATCACCAAATGAGCTCAGGAAAACTTCAGAAAACCACTGTCAGTAAATACAGTTCGTCACTACATCAGTAAGTGCGGGTTAAAACTCTACCATGCAAAGCAAAAGCCGTTTATGAACAACATCCAGAAACACTGCCGGGTTATCTGGGCCCGAGCTCATGTAAAATGGACTGATGCACAATGGAAAAGTGTTTTGTGGTCTGATGAGTCCACTTTTCAAATTGTTTTTGGAAACACTGGACGTCGTGTCCTCCGGACCAAAGAGGAAGTGGACCATCCGGACTGTTATCAACAAAGTTCAAAAGCAGCATCTGTGATGGTTTGGGGGTGCATTAGTTCCCATGGCAACGGTGACTTACATTTCTGTGAAGGCAACATAAATGCTGAAAAATACAGATTTTGGAGCAACATATGCTGCCATCCAAGCGACGTCTTTTTCAGCAAGACAATGCCAAGCCACATTCTGCACGTGTTACAACAGCGTGGCTTGAAGAAGTTGTCTCTAGGATCTTTCCAAAGACCAGAACATAACCCCTGAGCAATTATTACATAAACAATGGCAGGTAAAAACTCCCCTAGCGGGAGAAAAACCTTAAGCCAATCAAACAGTGGCAAGGAAAAACTCCCCTTTAGGAGGAAGAAACCTGGACCAGGACCTGGATCATAAGGGGGGACCAACTGGGGTGTATATGTGTATGTATGTGTGTGTTTAGTGATATTATATAAAATTAGCTTCATCCAGCACATGTATCCTAATAATGATATTTTTGGGGGGATACAAATAAAGATCAGTCAGAATTAAGCTGCACATAGAGGCCTATAATAAGCAAGAAGCCCAGATCAGAAAGCTCCAGCATCTTTCAGTTTACCGTTACCATGACAACACAGGCATGCACGTCGTTTTCAGGTTTTTTTCTCCAAATGTGACAAGCTTGTCATTGAGGTCTTAACTGTGCAGTATTTAATCGGGCGCTGAACATCAGCGCTGAAAGTTTGTGTTGATTAAATGTGCATTATTTGAGGTCCCGAGGTAATACTAGCCTGCAAGGTCACGCCGTGCAGCGCTCGGAGAAAGGAAAACAAAAGTCATATACAGAAAGTCCAGTCTTTGTTTAGATTTGAGAAAACCCGTCAGCTGCAACATGATCAGCTTCCAGTTATGCTGGAGCGTGACCACATTCAGCCTGGCGGTAACGACCACCGCCGGGTCGCTGCACAGTCCACTCCACATTGTTTTCCCAGAATGCAGGAAAAAAGCCTTGTTTTTAACTCTTCTGGGGTCTTTCAAAGCCCCCGGTTAATACGCAAGAGACCGACATCTTATGAAGAATTAAGATAGAAGCTCAAATTATTTGTTTTGTTTGTTTTTAGTTAAGGTTTCTGTAGTATTACAAAAAATAAGGTGTTTATCACACTTATTTTCTGTTTGCTTTTTAGAACTAGGTTTTTAAGTACAAAAAGAAGATGGTGTGCATAAATGTTCTTTCAATACTATTTATAAAAAAAAATAAATAAAAAAAAACTCTTTACCCTCTGAGAGACAGTTAAATCCAGATCTAAAACTGGATTTTGTATATTCTTTATGACCCAAGAGACGACTTAACCCAGCTTTTAGCAGTCAAAGTGTTGGGGGCAGTACTCGAGTTGTAAAAACAAATCAGGGGGGATGGTGGATTTTATCATATGGGGACAGATAATTTGTGCTGATTACAAATAATATAATATATTACAAATAATAGCAGTGACCAAAACAGCTGCAGAAATACTGCAGGAATGACATAGCAGCAGTTAAATGCAGCCTTCTGTAAGCTTTAAATATCCACTGGGCTTACATCAAATACATCAAAACACTACAATAAAAAACACTTTTCTGAACTTATCAATATGACTCTGTCCTTCACAGGATAAGTAACATGGATCACTGCAAAAACTCACAATCTTAACAAGAATATTTATCTTATTTCTAGTTAAAATGTCTCATTTTAGTAAAAAAAATCTCATTACACTTAAAACAAGACTCATCACTGGAAAAAATAACAATTTTCACCTGTTTCAAGTAGATTTTCACTTGAAATAAGTAGAAAAATCTGCATGTGGAACAAGATTTTTTTGCTTGTAATAAGAAGATAAATCTTGTCCCACTGGCAGATTTCCCTACTTATTTCAAGTGAAAATTTACTTGAAACAGGTGAAAATTGTCAAATAAGTTATTTTTCTGGTGATGACTCTAAATGTTGAAATAGCAGTAAAACCACATTCATTGATGAAATGACATAAGGGATGGAAAGGGGGGATGGCAGTTTTACAGGGGGGAGGATTTGGACCGTTTTTATTTCAGGGGGGGATGCCATCCCCCTCATCCCCCTCGAGTACTGGTTGTGGGTTTCCAACTGGATCCAGTCTAATGCAGCCTCCATGTAAACAGTAGTGACGTGAACGTGGACTGTGACCGGGAGATGAGATCGACAAAATCCGATTTTTTCCAGAGACACTTGAACGCCTCACCCTGGCAACCAACACAAATCGGGAATCTTTCCCCCCAGCGCGTCACCGCGAGCGTCAGCCAGTCACATCGCAGCGAGCCGTGTGACGTAGGCGCGCCGGAGGACGCGCGCTCCCGCGACGCCGTGTGTTTGGTCGGTTTGGTCCATGGATCTATTCCGCTTGACGCGAGCATGTCTGCGGTGTGGAAGTTTTTCAACGTTTCTGACAAATTCTCCCGGTTCGGGATCTGTCACATCTGCAGAGCGAGAGTAAGCCGCGGGGGACAAGAAGGACGATCTTTCGGGACCACCAACTTAATCAAACACTTACAATTGCACCACCCCGTCCAGTATGCCGAGTTTAGGGCTAACAAAGGTAACGGCGGAGCAGCGCTCTTCCCGCGAGACTTGCGGGGCCGCGCAGGTCCACTCCTGCACGAGGTCGCCGGTCCGATTCCCGGGGGACACTTTATCTGAGGATAGCGTTGCTCTGCGTGGAGCACGAGATGCTGCTCTGCAGTAACAAACACAGTCCTGTTACACACACACACAAGCACTTACACTATTGCACACACACACACACACACACACACACACACACACACACACACACACACACACACACACACCCATCATCCTACTCAGTCATTCATCTGTTCGCTTGTTCTTTCAATCTACAATTGCCTGATGAAAACAAAAGCCACAAAGCAGCAAATATATTGGAAAAAAAATACATATAACTTGTTTTTGTTTTTTTATTTATGTAAATATCTGATTCGTTTTGCTTTTTTTTTTGCTTTTAAAATATAGAAATCCATAAAATCCTGATCATGTTATAGTTTCTCAATAAAACAAAAATTTCACCTGCAGACATTCAAGATGTCCGGTCAACATCTGCAAGACTGGGGACTGCAGGTAAATAACATAGTCTAGGCAGAATTTCTGAAAATGTGCTTATTTAAAGTGCTGAAGGCATTTTGTGAATATTTATGATATAGGCTACAGTAGTGATGCACCGAAATGAAAATTTGTGGCCGAAACTGAAACCGAAAATAATAATAAACACTTGGCCGAATACCGAACAATACCGAACATGGTTCTTCGCAGTTTTTCATTTATTTTGCCAATGCTTTCACCATTGCATAAATCAAATACATTTGATTTAGGCATGCTTTTAAAAGAAAAAAAATATTTTACAAAATTACAAGGTAGAAAACATTTGTTGAACATAAAAAACTGAACATTTTTTAATTTCCCAGCATTTCTTAAATATTCCAGCAGACATTATACCAGCAAAGAACAATAACTTAAAATAAATAGATTAGCAAAATACATTTTTTGGCCATCTTTGAGCTTACGTTAGGCTTAACTGACTGAACATTGTAACATAGGCCTTAAAACAATAAAAATGCATTAAAGCCTCAGAGTTTTTTATCATTTCAAATGATAAATCAAACCTTTAGTGCTGAAAGACTTTGCAGATGTGCCCCCTCTAGATATTTGAGCAGAACATTCATTGCAAACAGCCTTCTTGTATTATTCTTTGCCACTCTAAAATACTTCCACACTGCTGACATGTTTGCACCACTTCACTCCACGCTCTTCCACGTTTGATTTTGTCATCTAACCTGTAATAGATTGATTTATGTTGTTTTGGTTCCACCTGCTGGTGAATGTTAGTTAAATTCTTATGTGGTTAGTTTTGTTTGGCCAACGATTTATGTTTGTGGTGCGCAACCATTACGGGAGCGTTATGTGGTTAGTTTTTGGTTGGCCTTATATTACAACGCTGTTATTAATTGTTCGTTTTTTTTCCCACTTATTCCACCGAACACCGAAAGTGTTTTTTTGCCATTTTCGGCCGAACAATTTCGGTTACCGAACAATCGGTGCATCACTAGTATTAAGGGGTGCTGAATAAGAATACGAATAAAAATGTACTTTTTGTACATTTGTTTGTACATTTGACCTCAAAACAAAATATAAAGTAAATGTAGCCTGATAATATTATTATGATTATTATTATTACTATTATTTTTTATTAATAATAACTGGGTAATTATTCATAGTTAAAAACAACTATTTTTGCAATATCTAAGCATTTTCTTCACATTACATCTCAAATCTGAATATGGCATCGAATTACCCGTGTAGGAAAACTTACAAAAGTACATCTAATTTATGTTTGTACCTTGTTTAGTCAAAAAGATATACCGAAAAATAGATTTCAGCCTTGCAGTTGGATTTCTCAATTTTGAGGCATTTTGGGACATTTTTGAGCTTCGTATACAGCAGATTTGGATTCAGCACCCCTTAATACCCCTAGAAATTTTGTCAGTTATAAATATTCGCAAAATGCCTTCGGGGTTCTGATTTTGTGAAAATAGACCCTGTCTAACAAATATAAGAAATAAAACACGGGAGATTAAAATGTTTTGAAGATATAAAGCAGTGAAAACTGAGGTAACAAATAAAAATAAATTGCACGTGGAGCTGCCGGTTTGATTTCCTTCTGGCATTAATGGCGCTGGTTCCTGTACCTGGTGTGGTGTTTGGTTCTGAGACTGACCCCTCCCCGTGTTTCAGGTCCTCCGCGGAGCCAGACCTCGCAGGCCGCCGGCGCCCTGGTCTCCACCTCCTCCCCGGTCATGCCGGCCCAGGTGACCAACGCCATCGCCACCTTCCTGGTGATGGACCTGCAGCCGCCGGCGCTGGTGGAGGGCGAGGGCTTCCGGCAGCTGCTGCACGCCCTGCTGCCCTCCTACAGGGAGCTGCCCGTCCCCTGCCAGCTGCACAGCCTCCTGAGAGACCACCACATCCGGGGCAAGGTGAGCCTCTCCCACCTGCTGAGGAGGAGGAGCGTGGAGGCCGAGCCCGAGGACTACACCGCTCCCATCGAGTTTGAGCCCCGGAGGCGCCGGCAGCCGTCCGGCCGTCAGAAGGGAGGCTGCCACACCGTCACCTTGAGCGTGGACGTGTGGCTGCACAGCTGGCAGGGCAACGCCGACCAGTACCTCACCCTCTGGGCCCACTACATAGACGACCACTTCAGTCCTCACAACGTGGCCCTGGCCACCCAGAGGCTGGTGGAGAGCGGCGAGTACGAGCGCGGCCTCCAGGCGGTGGAGGCGCAGGTGAAGGTGATGATGCAGGAGTGGGGGATCTCCCACCCCAACCTGGTGCTGCTGGGCGTGGAGGGCCGAGGCCGGGCGGCGCTGCGGCCGGTGAAGGGCGAGAAGGGCGTGGAGGCGGCGGGGGGCCTCCCTCACCCAAACTCCACCACCTTCCCGGACCGGGACGGCTCCCTGTCCCCCGACGAGACCAACGCCCCGGAGCACGGCCACTTCAGCGAGGGCCTCGTGTCCGTCCCTTGCTTCTTCAGAGCGGCGCAGGGCTGCGTGGAGGAAGTGATGTCGCACCCGCTCGTCCTCAAGGCTCTCGGCCAGTTCCAGGAACTGTTTTCCACCGTGTTCCTGGCGTCCAGCCAGAGCAAAGGCTCGCAGCAGCACCACGCCTGGAGGCTCCTGCAGGGCCTGAGCAAGCAGGAGCGGGGCAGACTCAAGTCGTGGGCTCACAGCCGGCCCACCTGGAACGGGCTGTACCCGCTGCTGAGCACGCTGCTCCGACACAAGGCCGCCATCTGCGACACAATCAAGGAGATGACGGGGGAGGTCCTGACCAAAGAGGAGGCCGTCTCCGACGCCGTCTCCCCCGGCAACTGCCACACAAACTCCCCCACAAACCCCCCCTCCGGGCCGTGGTGGAAGTGGAAGGTGCTGGAGGAGCTGTGTTCGGTGCTCAAACCCCTGGACGTGGCCTGCCAGACGCTGGCCCGGGAGGCCTTCCCCCGCCTGTCCCTCATCAAGCCCATCCTCACGGGCCTGCTGTCGCGCCACCTGGTGTCCCGGCCGGGCGACTCCTCGCTGCTGCTGAAGGAGGTGAAGAGGACGATGAGGCGCAGCTTGGCGGACTGTTACGACGGCCCCGCGGTGAACAGGGTGCTGAGCGTGGCGTGTTCGCTGGACCCCCAGTTCCACGGCCTGGGCTTCATGGAGGAGAAGGTGAGTGGGTTTATCCTCCCGGTCCTGTTCTAAGCTGCCGTAACCGGAGCCGGGGCCTCGTCACATCACATTAGGGCTGGGCGATATGGACCAAAAGTCATATATTGGAGTTTCCCCCAAAGCATTATAGCATCTCTGTTAGCTTCATTTTTTTCTGAGACAAACCCTTAAAAAAACAGTCAGTTTTAATACAAAGCCTCGTGCCAAATGTCACACAGGTTCCTTTGTTAACAGAGGTCTGCACAATATCAACATGTATAAAACAAATGAAATAAAAATAAACTGCCTGCATATATAGAATAAAAATGCTTCTTGAATAAAATAAAACAAATATCCCTTTCCTGCATAACAATTAAATTCAAATACACTGTGGAATTAATACAATGTAGACAGTAACAGGCAGACTTTTCCACTGAGGTTGACAGTTGTGCAAATAACAAAACATTTGTGCAAATCTCAAATAAAACATTCAAGTCAATTTGTCACAAAATAAGCTATATCAAAATCATTAAAAAAAAAAAAAAATGTATATGATATAAATGATATTGTCTCGTACCATATCCAGTTTGAAAATATATCGATATATATTAAAATCTCGATATATCGCCCAGCCCTACGTCACATGTTGGCGTTAGTCCCACATTTTTGTGTAAAAGTATCACAAATCTGCTGATCGTAGTGGGTCTTGGTCTTAACACAATCTCAGACCAACAAACGTGAAGTTTTTCACTGTACCGTTATTAATTAAATAAAAATGAACCCAAAAAAAGGGGAAAAACGTCCCAGCAAGTTGGTCTCGATCACCCGAGGCCACGTTAATTCAATTAAATTCAATTCAATTGATGAATAATCATGTAGCTTCTATTACAACAGAAGTTGTATCTAGGATCTTTCCAGAGACCCAGAACATGACCCCCCCAAGCAATTATTACATAAACAATGGCAATTAAAAACTCCTATTGGGAGAAAAACCTTAAGCCAAACAGTGGTCAGAAAAACTCCCCTTTAGGAGGGAAGAAACCTGGACCAGGACCTGGATCATAAGGGGGACCTCCTGCCGGAGGCCAGACTGGGTAGTTAAGAAGAGTGGAGCGAAACTCCTCCACACAGATGTGAGACATTGAACGTCACATAGTAAACAACTGACTGAAAGTAGATCTGCATACTGCTGAATTACTACTGTTACAATCGGGTCACATGACGAGTGGATTTGAAGCTTCCTTTTCTCCGTACAGTGCGTAGCCATGTTGCCCGGAAGCCGACGGGAACACGCCCACAATGTGTGGTTTGGTTTAGCCGACGCCGGGTTAATACGACCAGCCGGTTGCCGGCGGTAACGACGTTTACGGGTGAGGAAGGGATCGTAGCCAGCCATTGGCTGAGCCGACTGTCGATCAATCATATTAGAAATTAATGTATTGCCTTATCAACTCTCCTGGCGACGTTTTGAAAAGGTTCACCCCCCTCAGTCGTCATGAAATCAAACAGTTTTTTAACCGAGCTGTAAACGCATTTATTTCTGCTCTAAAGTCTGGTTTCATGTGGTTTTTTGACTTTCTCTTCGTTCATCTAAGGTCGTGCCAAACACTAAGGCCCAGTTCCAATCCCCCCCTACTCCTACTTTTCACCTCTACCCCTAAATTTTGCGCGTTCCCGTGAGGGTAGTGGTGTCCCAATTCCTCTTTGCATGTAGGGGTAGTGGCCGTAATGAGGCGTATGAATCTACCCCTACAGAGCGAGGGTTTTCAGATGCTGACTTTGCGACAGAGGGCCTGAGAAAATTTCCCAGAATGCTTTACGTCATCATTTGCAGACTGAATCACAAAAAAAAAAACATGGTGGACATTTTTTTTTATTTCTTAGTGAATAAAATCAATATTTTGAGTTAGTTTCTGCATAAAAATGCGTTTTGATTACATTTCTAGCGAGAAATATATATTTTACTTTCATAATATTCACTCAGTGAATGTACATAATCACTCGTTTCCCTGTTGTTGCAAAGATCTCGCAAGAATAAAGGCTGATTTATGGTTCCGCGTTACACCAACGCAGAGCCTACGGCGTAGGTTACGCGGCGATTTAACGCGGAACCATAAATCAGCTCCCGAGCCGGCAGGCTGTTCTCATCCCGAAAACGTCGGATCAAATTTCTTAACAGGCGTTATTTGGATAAACTGAGCCCAGGTTGGGGATCTTAACGGTTATTTTTACGCCTGAAAAAATATTAAACTTAATAAAGTGGCATATTAACAGCGCTACAGCGGAAATTAAAACAGCTTTTAGCTCTGGGCTTCCTGATATGGTGTGACGTATGTGCAAACGTAACTACGCAGTCGCTTACGTACCCGAACGTAAACCACGCAGGAAAATTACAAGGGCCCTACGCCTGTGGCTTCATTTTTAGGGCTAGTGGTAGAAAGTAGGAGGTGTATTGGGATTGGCCCTAAGACGCTCTAAGATCAGATGACTTTTATTGCTTTCTTACAAAAAAGACAGGATTAAAGACGGGGTACTAACCTCCTCCTGTGACCGTGACTCTCCAGAACCGGCTCTGAGGACGAGCCGGGTCATTAGAACCCGGGAACGCCGTTTAAAACCTGTGTTGCTCCTGATGTTGCAGGAGCAGACGGCCACGTTCACCTGGCTGAAAAAGGAGGCTGTGAGGATCGTGCACGAGGACCGGAGGTGGGCGCCCAACACGCCCCGGCCCAAGAGGAGCTCCTCCCCGGAGTCGCCCGAGGCCGAGAGCGAGCTGGTGCGGAGGAGCAAGCGCCTCAAAGAGTGCCCGCCCATCAACTTCGCCGAGGTGGCGGGCGAGGTGGGCGGCGACGAGGACGACAGCGACGGCGGGGAGGCGGACGGGGGTGAGGCGGCGGCGCCGGGCCCCCAGGCCGGGCTCTCCGGGATGGAGTTCCTGCTGGGAGACCTGTTCTGCTCCACGTCCCGGAGCCGGCAGAGCTCCGTGGAGGAGTCGGTGGACACGGAGATCTCCGTCTTCAGGGCCAACAAGGGCCCGGCGCTGCGCGTGGAGCCGCTGCAGTGGTGGAGGACCCAGGCGGGCCAGTTCCCGCTGCTGGCCAGGGTGGCGCGGGCGTACCTGGCCGCCCCGGCCGTGGCCGGCAACGCCGCGCAGGACTTCGTCAAGGAGGAGGCGGGAACCAGCCAGGGGAACCGCTCCAACATCCCGCCCGAGAGCCTGGACGCCATCCTGTTCCTGCATCACAACCGCATCTCCATCACGGACGCCGCGCAGGCGGCGGCCGCCGCCGCGGCGAGGGCCGACGACAGGAACAGTTGGGCTGAGAAGAGCCTGTGATCCAACTCTGACCTGTAACCGGTGCAACCCTCGCCCACATTCAAACCCGGCTCGGACCGTTTGTACGGCTGCATATGCAACGCATGACTCGGGCAGAGCGGCGGCGCGGCCGGCCGGGGGGGCAGAACCATCGCTCTATTTTCAGATATGAATAAAAACACGACTGTTTTATACAAATGTGGTGAAAGTTTGACTGAAACTTCAAGGTTTGACATGTAACTTTAGAGCTGTTTCCAAAGTCCAGGAGAGTTTGAGAAGGACCATGACGTTTTTCTTTTCTTTTTAACTACTGATTTACGTTTAACTTGTGTGTGGTAATTACCTCGTAGCTGCTAGTGCCTTACCTTTGTTTCAGTAGACACATAGGACCATCACCCCAACCCCACACCCCATTTTTACTTCCTTTTTTTTCTTTTTTTAAGAGTTCAAATTGTTCAGAAAAAAGTTTCCAGAGAAAGTCTCGGCGGGCGTGTCTTGTGTGTAACTGACCATGTGCCTTTCCTGTTGTATTATTTGTAATCTAGTGTTATTGAGCAGAAGATTATGAAGTCCATGCTGTGATGTTGAGATAATTACAACTAAAAACGGCGCAAATGGATGAGATTGATTTGGGAACTTCCGAATAAGCAAAGGAAAAGGTAATTTTCCTCCTTTAAGATAATCCACGCCCTGGTCAGACGTGCTCGAGTCTCCCTGGGCGCCGCTCTTTGCAGCTCTGGACGTTTATTGGCTCCTATCCGCCCGTTTTTTTAAGGTTTTGTGTGAAGTGGACGAGGGAGGAGTACGTCGTACTTTGGCAGGTGACATCGGTCAAGTCTGGTATATTAAAATAATTCATTGATTAACAGCCAACATGTTTCTCAGAATGAGGCAAAGCGGAGTTATTAAAGCGCCACCTAGAGACACGAGGAGATGGTTTTATTCGTCAGAGTCTGATGTATTTTTTTCATTGCGCAGGAATTTTGCAGAAACGTTAATGCTATCAATACTTAATTATGTCGACCATCTTCACTGTTTAAGACACTATTATTATAATAAATATCATTCTCACATCACTCACAACAACAGTTTCAGATTGATGGTAAACGACACCGTCCAGGTCCATTTCTGTGTCGTGGGTGTGAGAAGCCGCTAGGAGATGGTTTACCTGAGGCGGCTGGTGTGCGCTGGTCGGCTCCTCGGGGCTGCTGTCGGGCCGGGTCCTCCTGGTGGGTGTTTACTCTCACGGGGGGTAAATGTGACCCTCTCCTCTCGTGACGGGGGCCAGGTCTCCTCTGCAGCTCGTCAGGGGGCCGCAGCTCCCGCTCAGCACTCGGGACCCTCACATTGTTGGCGTTGTTGGGCTGAATGGCGCTTTAAACGTTGTGCCTCGTTCAAACAGCCGTTATTGTTGCCCTGCGGTCCGGCTGCAGGACTGCTGCGTCAGCAGCGCCGTGTTTACAGCTTCCAGAGAAGCTCGGTAGCGCAGCGCACGCACAGCCCCCCACGCTCTACCCTTTTTTATACCTGGTTTTGTCCTGGAGTCCTGACCACACTCCTGCCCCACACCCTTTAAAAAATAAAGTCATCCTGCAATTGAAACAGCTGAAATTGATTTAATCATGAGACATTTGGGTGAAAAGATTCCAGTATTTGTTTAGTGCAGACTGTTGGATTGTAATTGTAACTGTTGATGGTTTTGAACCCGAGGAGTGCTGTTAAAGCCTAAAACCTAAAGCATTGCCTCCCATGATGGAGCCAGATTCTCCCAGAGCTGCAGAGTGACGCTACCAGGGCCATTTGTGAGTTAAAAAAAATGTATTCTGACTTTAGCAGCTCAGAAATCTGCAAGAAAACCCAGAGAGTGCACGTCTGAGCCAGGTTGGCTGCACTCAGACCTGATCAGATCATCTTGTGCAGGTGAATTGAGCAGCAGCGCCAGCAGGACCCTGACCCCTGCAGCAACGCTCAGATAAATGTGGAGGGTCGTATCAGCAGGTCCAAACGTTTGCCAAGATGCTCCACCCTGGTACGAGTCCCCCAGGACTTCATTTAGACCTTGAAAAGTCATTCCTGTCGACAAAGCAGCCGTGTTGCCGACAGTTTGAACTCTTCTGTACACAGAGACTGTTACTTTTATCCCCCTGCTCTAAACTTATGTGTACTTTATTTTTCTCCCTTGTAATCCGCTGTTGCCCTTGTGACCTGATAAACTTTTACGGACTTTAAAAACACACCCAATGAAGCTGTTCAGAAGGACTGAATCACATTCACGACGCCATAAAAACTTTATTAAGATGCAAAACAAAACTACGTTATGGACACCAGTCGGTGAGGCCACCGCCATCTAGTGGTCGTCCGTGGTATTGCAGAGACTTCTGACAAGTTGCTACAAACAGCTACATGTGTCCTGAAAGTGAATTCACATTTTTCTTTAAAAAATCTTTCCATTTATTAAAAAATGAAAATACTGTAACATCTATTTTCAAGTTAATACCAGTGAAAATAAGTTTCTTCCTCCAGTTTGGCTTCAGCGTGGGAGCTACTCTCTGCTGCGGGCTCGTTTCCTGCAGTGGAGGAAGACGTAGAGGGGATGGATGAAGACCAGCAGGGTGAGGAGGGTCAGAGCCACGTCCACCTGAAACGGACAGCAGCACGTTTACCTGCAGCCACACTCACAGGTAAAGATGCTTGACGGCGAGGCGGGCGTTTACGTAGAAGGGGTCTCCCTGCAGGGCTCCTTTGACCAGGGCGAAGCAGGGGTACTGCAGCAGCGACACCACCGCCGACAGGGACATCACCAGGCCGTACAGCTTCCCAAAGTGACAGGCTGGAAAACTGAGACGGAGAGGGAGGAGGTGAAAAACTGTTTTGATCCTGCCGAGCTCGGGACGCGTTTCTTCTTCTCAGAGACTCATGTTGCTGCCTGAACTCAATGTAATACCTGGCAGCTGTTGGGAGATGAAGGAAAAGTCTTACACACAAAATACAGCAGCAGCTGAGCTTGTCTGATGTGAAGCTGTGAGGAATCAGTCCTACACTTTTCCTGATTCCACATCATGTTTCCTCTGATGTCTCCAGAATCTGAGCTCCTTTAACTAAACACAAAATCTGTTCAAATAATGCTGCGGCTTAGCCGTCAACCTCTACAACTTCTATATTTAGTTAACAAAAAAAACCATCCAAATTAGTTCAATTAATAAAAAGCCAATAAAGATAATAATAATTGCCTCGATAACGAAACCAACAGATGCATCAAGTTTTTCCTTTGATAAAACCCCCGTTGTTGTTGTGACCATTTGTAGACGAGAAAAAAGATCTAAAATTCCAAAAATATAAAATCAAAACTTACAAACAGCCACAAATGCACGAGGTCGGTTTAGCTTATACTCAGGCAGATAAGAATCCAGTTTTCAGTTTAAGATGATTTATTTTCAGTTGTTAACAGCAAACAAACATGCTTCAAACATGCTGCCTCTCTGCTCTGTCCTGCTGCCTCAGGTAAAAAAACATTTCCCCTTCCAGTGCATTACCTGCCTTGACACACCTGGGCTGCATTACCTTGCCTTCAATTAAATGATTGAACTACTTAGTGCCCCCTAGTGTTGACCCATAAACAATAATAAACAAACAAAATAAACTAATGAAATAGCTCCTTCAGCCGTCTTGAGCAAGCTCCAGGCGACTGTGGAAACAAACTTCCCGTTAACAGGAAGAAACCTCATAGGACGAACATCTGCCTCGACAGGCTGGGACTTGAGGATTCAGATATAAAGTTGGAGCGAAAGAAAGAAATCAGAAAATTATCAGAAAATACCAAAGGTATTTCTAAAAAGCACCTCTTCAAGATCTACAGGTATCAGGTGATGCGTGTCTAAGTGGAGCAGGCGAAGAGGTCCATGAGGTCTCCTTCATGACAAACTGTGACCTTAGGATAGTTAGAGGGCCATCTGTGGCTGGCAGAGGTGGGCAGGGCTCGTACCGGGTCAGCAGGCCCGGGATGTAGGTGGCAGCAAGGCCATGTCAGGCTTGAGAGGTGATCGGAGGGATTTTCACATCATTGAAAATGTCTAATACCAAGGAAATGGAAGTGCAGGGGAGATGTGCTCATACTATTTTGTGCCAGTAATGAGTCTCGCTACAGTCTGGGTTTATGATTGTTGCTGGATGGTGATTGAGAAACGTAAACTGATCTTGCATCCTTAACAGTTTTCTGATAATCTGATTCCCGAGGGAAGCGCAAGCATCTTTAGATTTGCTGGACTTCCTTTGACACTCAGATTTCCTCCAGTTTTCTAAGGGCTTAAAAAATAAGGTCGTCCTACTTGATGGAGGCGCCACATGTTGAGACAGAGCGATGTTTGCCACCGTAGGGCATCTTTGTCTGATGGAGGACCGGAGCTGCTCAAAAGTCCTGCATCTGTTTCATGATGCATCAAAGGACAGCTCACCATCCGAACTAAAACCTGCATGAACCTCGCAGCATTGCTATTTCCTTCCCAGATGTGCGCGCTGCCCTCTCCATGGGCGTCAATGCAATGATTTCTAAAAAGTCTCTTGAAGTTATTTTCTTTACACCATGAGATATTCCAAGTGTATGCAGTTTTATTTTATCCAGAGGTGAAATATTCTGAAATCGATCCATCGTTTACAGGCGGGTGAACTTCTGACCATCTGAGAGATTCGACCCTTTTAAACAGTGATGCTGGAATCAGTCAAAGTTGAGGGAGATATCACTGATGATGTCAAGTTAAAACTGCGAGTGTCATTAATTATTCTATAATTAAATGGCGTTGCCTGCAGCTAAATTCGAGAATATGAGCTTTTCTAGCGGATAAATGTGACTGATTGATTGATCTGAAATGTTTTATGCTCAAGTAAAGATGGAATAGGTTCATTTATGATTTACTTATTTTAATCCAACCGTCCCTGAAAGTCAGAAGTGGCTTTTGAAAGGAAAGTCATAATATTTTTAATTGTAAAAAGGTAGCAACGCTGTGTCTTTTTTAACTTTTCTTGTAGTTGTACAATTTAAAGAGCAGCCTTTAAGCGTCTGTATTGTAGTTTGGTCCTTCTGCCAGCAGGAGGCGCTGCAGCCGCCGTCGCTGCTCGGACCTGACGCCGTTCAACCTCCTTGCGTCCTCCAGATGTTTTAATCTGGTACCACTTACTCTTCCAGGCTTCCCCCGTTTCCCAACTCCTTTGACACGTGTTTCTTCCATCAAACGTAAATGAAACTCATATTTTTCATGAAATAGTAAAATACTTCACGTCAACATTTGTTGACTCTGTGTATGCTCTGTTGTGAATAAATTGTGGGTCTATGAGATGTGCAAATCTTTGCTTTTTGGTTTTATTTACATTTTAGAGACACAGACACTTTTTTGGATTTAAGGTTGTGTTAAATATGTTTTTCTTTTTCCACAAATTTCAACCATGACTAAAAAACAGATTTTATTTTATCTTATTTTTTTCAATATGAAATCTTAATAAAGTGTCAGGAGTGGTAGAGCAGAAAACAGTCACACAACCAAAAGTTGATGCAAAAAAAGTGGATATTAATAAGTTATAATGTTAAATTAGTCACAAATACTAATAACAACAATAGTTGATGAAACTACTATGATATGGGTGTGTGGGTCACTGACGTGATGCTGATGAAGGCTGCGTTTCCTCCGTAGAGGAAGGAGCGGTTAAGGACTTGTAGGATGAAGGTGAGGTACTGCAGGGGGAGGAGAGGAACGGAGGCGCTCACGGAGAAGAAGAGGCACTGCAGCGACGTGAGGAACAGAGACAGAGAGGAGGAGCGCAGGTCTGCCTCCTGCTCGGTTTCCCCTGCAGCAGAAGAAGAAGAGAAGTAGAGAAGCAGCACGCTGCAGAGCCAGGATTCAGCCATGGCATTAACTGGGGGTTTACCTGCGGCTCGCGGCTTCCCTTTGTGCCTGTCCAGGATGAGTCCGTTCCAGGGAGCACACAGCACGCCGCACAGCTGCGTCACGGCAAACGCATTGGTGTACTGACTCACTTGGAGGGCGGAGGAGAAAAGTGCAGAAGAAAACATGGCGAGGGTTAGACGAGGGGATGGAAAGAAGCCGGCTATGAGGCCAGGAGAAAAGTGTGGAGATGAAGAAGGTCAGCGGGGTCGCACCGAGGTCGGGGTCGTGGCCGGCCAGCCGGCTGAGCATGGGGTTGAGCGTGCCGATGAACAGGTAGTGTCTCAGCTGCATGACGGACAACCACAGGAGATGCCACAGGAAGAACCAGGACAGGACGCAGCTGCGGAAACTCCTCACTGAACACACAGATGAAGCCTCTGGAGTTAAACTATAACCTGCACATCAAGCATCAGATAGATCCACCAGCAGACATTGTTCTGACTTTATTAGGTTATTGTCAGCATTTACCAGCACGCTCCTGACGCCATCCTGCGCAGGGGGCTCTGGTGCCCCCCCCCCCCATGTCCTCTAACTTTATCTACGTCTATCAATTTAATCGATTATCACATCAGACAGCTTCGACTTGATCAGAGCAACAGACTTGGAAGTCTTTTGGCAGCATCGTCAGCCTTGTTTTTAACTTCTCAGCTGCAGAAATGTTCTAACTCAGACAGCATTTTACCAGACTTCCCACATTTACAGCTACTAGCGTATATTATATATAATATATTTACCAGTTAGCGGCAGCAGTGGCTCAATGGGACCTAGCCCAGAGAGCCCGGGTGGAGGACGGAGTGAAAGAAGCAAACACATTTGGACTTTTGGTCGTGCAACTAGCCATCCACAATGAGAGAGTCAAAGAGCCCAACGCCAGCAGATAATAACCATCCCTGAAGTCTTGATGCTGCAGCCGGTGAGACATGTTGGCCACCAAACTTAGCCGTTTATTAATAAAGGGTGAGAGACTCCTGGTCAACTTACTCTAACAGTGTAGTAATCTTTATGAAGAAGTGTTTGAGCACATCAGTTTATTATTCAATTCTGATTGCAAAAACAAACTATAATAGAAGCTGTGACTACGTCACGGTGTTCGTTGCTCTGATTGGTCGTCGTGCTGACCGACTGCGTGCAAAGGCAGTTTGATAAACAGCTGCTGGTAGAAGGGGGGGCCTACGGGTCTTTCTAGATGTGGGTCCGATCTATGGGGCGAGTTCAAACGTGTATGGAGGGTTTAAAGCGTTGAAGCCGTGGATATGCTGAGAACATGTGTGTGCTTTCTTTAGCCCCGCCCATCAACAAGCCTCCAGGAATTCAGCCAATCAGAAAACACCTGAAACAAATCCTCTGCTTTTGGTGCTCAGAAATATTTCCAGACTTTAGGAGTGGAGCTTGGCACCAAGTCCATCTACAGGTGACGGAGATTAAACAAACACAAAGCAGATCTAAACTAGATCAGTGAGCAACTATCTAAGCAGACAGTTCTTGAACGTTTGGTCATAGAACATAAAATAATGATAATTAAGTGATACGATACGATAATAACAATCAATCTGTGCTACAGATGGATCATGTCGACTCATTTTGTGGAGCTGATTCACTGACAAAAAGTCAAATTCAAAATGTTTTTCTTTGAGTATAAAGAAAAATGGGCCAATGACATCTGGCATAAACCGAAACTTAGAACTTACTGGTTGATGAAGAATATTTATTGTCCTGAACCTTATGCGACTTTAGATCAAAAAGATCATTATGTGCTCAATTGCGAACTGGGATTCTCCCTCTGGCCATAGAAACAGGTATAACTCTGTTCCTGAAGAGGAAAGATTATGTAGTGTTTGTGATTTAAATGTTGTTGAGGATGAACTTCATTTTTTGTTTTATTGTCCATTATATGATGAAGCCAGGCAGCTTCTATTTCAGAAAATGCAAGATTGTAAACCCGAGTTGTTTTGGACTGAGGATGATGCTAAGTTGGAATGGTTTTGGTCAGAGAAAGGACAAATTATATGGAAACTGAGAAAGGATCTGTAATTTGATCTGTAATGTATAAGTGGAATTTATACTTTTGTGTCATTTGTTTTTGTTTGTACGCAGCTGATGTTTGCTGGCGTAGTGTATATGTGTCTTGTAAGCCCTTAGGCTGGGCACCTTAGAGGTGTATGACACATTAATAAATATCAATTCATTCATTCATTCATTCAACCGCAAGAAAAGATTTATGAAGCTCCTGTGATTTTCCACCTGAAGCGATAGTAACTATTTGCACCTTTTTCTGCGTCTCGGTTCTCCGTGGCTCCGTCTCGTGCTGCGTCGTCCTTCCCGCCGAGCTCCTGGGACGCGGCTAGTGAGGCCTCCCTCATCCTCTCGATCTGCTCCACGTTGTAGGTGTTGCCCTTCCCACAGCTGGCCCTGAGCAGCACAGAAAGTGTCACGTCACTTCTCACCTGTGAACACGGGTTCATGAGCGCCGTCCTCACCCGTAGGTGTAGCCCTGCGGCAGCGGGTAGGGGATGTGGGCCCTCGGCAGGAGCAGCAGCGTCCTGGCCACGTGGACGACGCTGCAGACGGACAAGAACAGGAAGGAGGCGCGGAGAGAGACGCCCTGCTCGTACAGAACCTGGAGAGGACAGGAGGAAGAGGGATTTCGTACCGATTCACTTCTCTTTCGTCGCTCTGTTTCAGTCCCGTCTTGTCATACTTTGCATATTGTGCAATAAATGAGGTTTAAAAAGAAAACCAGAAAGTTATGACGACATTAGAAGATCAAAACGGTTCATGAAAAGTCTCCACCTCACAAAGCCGATATGCCAGCCACACCGCCACAGTGGATTTGAAATAAAACATCCACAATTTTCACTTGGATGTAAGAGATTTCACAAAAATGCAACTCTCCTCGTTCAGGAATTAAAGCCATTTTAAGTGAAAGTACCTGAGTTTTAACAACTGTAAGTAAATCTTTGCAGTCAGTGACCGTCGACGCTCTGGAGCTTTGTAGCTGAACTCTCAACCTGCACACGTCTGTCAGCAGTCACATCGTTGATCCTTTGCTTACAATGGATGCAATTTCTATGTAGTAGAAGCAATATTTTATTGAAATGTCTTAAATTACAGCTGAAATTCTACTCTTTAATCATTTCTTGATGGATCTATTTCAGATCCACTCTGGTGGGGTAGAGAAAGTGAAGAGCTGATTGATGGAGAGCGAAGAAGCTGTTATTTAGATCCATCAAGTAATGATCACGATTTACGAATGATATGCCGTATGTACTCAGTAAGGCTAAGTTGACTATTGATGATTCTACACTGTATTATGCAGCCCCCACATACTCTGAGATCAATCAGGTTCTGTCTTGTGAGATCAGCATATTATATGATTGGATCAAAACAAATAAACTGATCCTTAATATATCAAAATCAAAGTGTATACTGTTTGGTTCTAGCTACAGATTATCTGATAGTCCTAAAATAAGTATAAAAATAGAAAGTCAAACAATTCAGCAAGTAGTGTTAAGCTTCTTGGACTTTGGCTTGATAGTACATTGTCTTGGTCTGATCACATCAATAAAGTTGTTGCTAAAATGGGCAGAGCTGTTGCCGTAACACGCAAATGTGCACCATTTCTAAAGACACAGTTGTTTTGCAAAGTTGTTTGTTCATTGGTTTTGTGTCATTTGGATTACTGTTCAGTTGTTTGGTCTGCTGCATCGAGCAGTCTTCTAAAGAGACTACAAATGGCACAAAACAAGGCTGCAAGACTGGTTCTTGGTTGTTCATTGAGAACAAGTGTTGTAGAAATGCATGAACGTCTCTCCTGGCTGAGGGTTGAGGACAGGCTGACTGCTAGTGTGCTTACATATTTCCATAGCATCATTAACACTCAAATTCCTACATTTCTTTATAATAAAATAACTTACTGTTCAGACACTCATTCATACAATACTCGGAGGTAAATAGTGGTCAGATAACATTACCCTTACCTAAGTCTGAATCTATGAGGAGGACAGTGTTTTACAGACCAGTTACACATTGGAACAGTCTCTTCCAGGTGAAATTCGTGACATTAAAAGAAAGGTTAGTTTTAAACAGAAACTAAGAATGTATTTGTTGACATCACTATAGTTTACATGATATGTATGATGTTGTTTCTTGTTTTTATTTGTGATTTGTTATTTGTGATTCTATTTAGAATTGTATTTCTATGAATTGACTTTGTAATGTTTGAGTTTGTATGTTAACGTTTGGACCCCAGGAAGACTAGCTGTCGTTTTGGCGTCAGCTAATGGGGATCCTTTTAAATAAACAATAAACAATATTTCATGCCATCATTTTTCCCCTACTTGTCTTGTGATGTAGAAAATAAAAGCTGTGAATAAACGCGTGTCTGTCTGTCAGAGAGACTCGACTGGCCTGGTCTCACCTTCATGATGAGGAACACAGCAGCCGAGGAGTCGAAGGCCCCGTTGTAGAGGGTGATGATGGTGGAGCGATGGGCAGGGAACAGGTTGCCCACCTTCCCATCACAGAAAAACACATGTTACTTATATGATTGTCTCAGATAAGGTTCTGTTGAGCATCGACGATGTTCTCAGAAGTATTTACCTGCATGTTGGTCATTAGGAGCAGGATTCCTCCCACAGCGATGCAGGACAAGGCAGGAAAAAGCATCTGTGGAAATGCTTCAGAAGAGCGGAAGGGGAACTCTGAGCTTTTGATCGTGACACTGCAACAACCGTGATTACTGCTTTTTACAGAGAGACAGGACCAGACCTCCTAAACCCCCACAAACAACATGACTGTGTGAGCTCACACTTGTGCACGTACCTGCACTGGAGAAGGCCACGAGAAGAGTTCCAGCCGTGTACAAACATCTGCTCAAGAAAAACACATTTTCAGAGGTCACACTAGATCAGTGCATCCGATCTCAGGCTGCAGAGGAGGAGAGAGAGACAGAGAGAGGATATGAACTCACATGCCCAGCAGTCTGGTTGCCATGGTGCCAAATCGATCAAACAGGTAGCCATTGACCAGACTGAGGAAGTTGTTCAGGAACGAGGCAACGGTGAAGACCAAAGAGAACTGCTCATCCTGACCGCGGCAGCCTGCGGGTCAGGGAAACACAGACGCAGGAATATTACAGGATACCGAGCCAAAAGAGTTTGGGCAACAGGTCAATGTATAAGAGGAATTTGAAAATGGAATTCAATATTATAATTTTATGTTTTAAGCATCTTTTTAATTTGGCAGCAGAAGTGCGTTCAGACTTGG
This sequence comes from Cololabis saira, assembly GCF_033807715.1. NCBI lineage: Eukaryota > Metazoa > Chordata > Actinopteri > Beloniformes > Belonidae > Cololabis > Cololabis saira. The sequence continues at coordinate 46,576,865 of NC_084587.1, forward strand.
GTCAATAAGACGTTTCATAAACCCAGAATATGAAGTCAAGTCTAGGATTAGTTGAAATTCTTATCTTATGTAAATGTGGATGTATTTAGTTGAATCTTCTTGGTTCTCGCCATATTTTAGTGTGTTTAAAAAAAAATCCACATTGAGAAAAAAATTTGGGAATTTTAGCTCTTTATTTTATACATCCACAGCTCCAAAAAGGTCAGGAGTCTGTATGAAGTAAAAAACTAAACTAAACAAGAAGACACAATTTGCAAACAACAAAACATAGAAAATATATTATATATTCAGTCTGGAGAAACACACTGTTTTCTGATTCTGAAAATGAAAAGTGTGTGATACCCAGTCTTTAAAGGTTTTGTCGCCTGTATTTGAACTTGGACGCAGACAGGAAACAGCAAAAGGCCACAAGGCAGGAATTAAAGTTCTTTTTAGGAACAATCCACGTACTTTAGGAAGGTGCAGAGACCTGTTGATGGATTTTTGGTCGAGGAATGCAGTGTTATTATCGTTTCATCAAACCTCTTCTTTATTGATTTTGTTTTTTGTTGTTGCTTACGTTGCACCGATGCTTCCTAACTGGCCCCTGGTCTGGACTGCAGGCGGCAGGTTCAGCAGCTGGGCCTTAGAAAGCCCTGCTTCTGTACCAGATGTAGCATGTGGTCTCATCTTGTCTTGCTGACAGATGCAACATCAGAACAAGCCTGGGTGGGAGTTTACGCTGCAGTAAAATCCTTTTCTTTTTCCTTGTCAACCGGTTTCCTTTCCAGATGTGCAAAAGGCATATTCACCCCCGTCCCGCGAGAGATTTAGATTTTGAAATGAGCCCTGAGCCCAAGCCGGATGGTTCCTCTCTTCTTCAGACGATGCTCTTTTCATGGTTTCAAATGAGAAAATGAAATTTTGACTACCGTGCTGTTACAGTAATTACAGCGTACCGTACCGTTACAGTGATTTCTGTTACAGAATAACGCTGCTCGGTGCTTTCTAAGGTTGGATCTGATTTACACAGAAATTTCTTCAGATTTTCAAAATCCTTCAATGATCTCATGATCTGTAATTGATTTGATGACGCAACATATATTACCCTGAAATTGCTTTAAAATAAGTAGATGCATTTGTTCGGTCAGATTGGTGAACCTTCGCCTATTTTATCATTTAAGAAGCTTCGCCTCTCAAGGACGGTTGTTTTAAACCCACCGGTGACAATAAACTGTTAATTGATGTCAAAACAACCCTATTAGTTACAAGATGTCCCTCCAGCCTTTCATTGACCACGTACAAACTTTTTAAAATATGACGTTTTCTGTATTGTGCGTAAAACGTGGCTAGGTTTTTTTGTTTCTTCTTCAGAAATGCTAATTAATACTTTCTGTTTTTATGAGCATTTTCCACAGTATCTTAACTTTTTTAGGCTGGTGGTTGCGTGTTAATGACCTTTTAATTACTATTTCTTGTGACTTGTGTCACAAGAAATAGTAATAATCAGCTTTGCTTGACTTGTGTTGTGTTTGCCTAAACACGACTCCCTGTCTTCTGCCATCTTTAGATATTGGTTCTGTTTTCTGGTTTTTCTCATCTACGTTCAGGTGCATTTGAACCACACACAACCTAAGTAAGCCAGAAACCAGAAGCTTGGGATGCCTTGTTTAGCCAGTCCCGTAGTGTTCTTGCATCCAATTCAATATGGGAAAGACAATTTAAGATTTTGCAGGATCTATATCAGCCTTCAGCCCAAGCAGAGAATAAACCCAAACTTTTCCGATGCTTGTATTAAATGTCAAGTCAATGTAGGTTCACACTTTCATTGTCTATGGAGTTGTCCTCACATTCAGCAATTTTGGTCTACAATTATTTCACAGTCTCATAAAATTTTTAAGCGCCCTTTACACGTTGTTGCAAGAACTTGCCAGTTGGGATTAGAGATTGACCTTCCAGCTGAATTCAGTAACAAAGATCTTCTACATATTCTGTTGCACTGTGCTTGAAAATGCATTCTGGTTATGTGGATCTCTGATAAAGCTCCCACTTTATCTCAATGGCTGCTGACTGTGACAAATGTCATTCCGTTTGAAGCCTTCTCCTCCGCCCTGAGGGACAAACCCTTTTCATTCTACTGGATTTGGGAGCCTTTCTTTGACTATCTGGACGCAGCCACATCTCAAAGGATAAATCTAGACTTATAGAACTGGCTTGGAATACGAATCTAAATGTATAGATTGGTATGATGATACTCCACTGTATGTCTACTTGTACCCATGTGCTCTGTATTATTTTCGTGGTGTTTGTTTTGCTGCTTTGCTTTGAAAAATAAAACAAAAACATTTTAAAAAGTAAGGCAGAAGTCTCCTCACCTGTCTCGGGCAGAGTGCTGTTGCTCTCCGGGTCACTGGCACACAGGTCACTAAAATACCCATCTTTCTTCAGCACAAACACCAGCGAGGCGTAGCCAAACACCACGCCAGCGAAGCACAGACACTCCAGCATCCCTGAGACCAGAGTCAGCCAGTAGCGCAGCCGCGCGCCGACCTCGCACCCCTGCATGGTCAGCCCTTCACTGCAACAGCTCACAGAGAGGTTTCTCCTTCAGAGGAAACGCTGGTTCTTCAGGTTGGGAGAACTCCCCTACGCTGGTCCTGCAGGCCGCTCGGTCTTTCTTTTTTAAGACAAAAAACATATAAAGAGGTGGTTCACTTTCTTTTCATGTTTCAGCTGTATGTGTGAAACTTGCTGATTGTCAGAAGAAGACTGTAAATCCCGGAGCTGCTTCAATAAAGAGCAGATGATGAAGCAGCTGCTGGGACACAACGGAAGCAGAAGGGTCTAACCGCACCAGGATGGGATTAGGACCAGCAACAGCTGTGAGAAAGTTGGTCCCCACTCTTATAATCCTGCAGTTTTTCTTTTTCGAGTGAGCGTAAAAATATTTTTAAATATATTAAATAAATTATTATTAGTCAAAAACAACCGCAGACTAACAACATTTTCACCGTTACCGTTATTCATTTAGTAAATATGAAACCAAAAACATCATTTTGGGCTAAACTAAGTTCAACTGAATTCACTTCAGTTTTATTTATATACTGTAGCATCAAATCCTGACAAATGTCATTTCAAGTCACTTCAACAATACAGCAATAATAATTACTGTTTCCTCACTAAGGAAAGTAACAGACTGCATCAAAACTTCTCTCGTAGTTCTACGTCTTGGTTTATTTTCAATTTTATCATTACTATTTATTTTTCAATTTCTCTGAGCATTACACAATCTAAACATGGGGTATATTTGCTGGGACATCCACTTCTGAGAAGATTTACAACCGTTAAGAAAACCTTCCACTGCCTAATAATCTTTCACTGCAGAACATTGAACTTTACGACCTGTCCAGGTGAACGCCGGCCTCGCTGGTATAGGCTCCAGCAGACCCCTGGGAGCCTGCACAGGATAACACCGCTATAGAAGATGGATGGAGGAACATTGAACTTCATATTGATTATAATTAGTTTTAAAACCCTCTCCAGGTTGATGTGCAGCACCAATTGCTAATCTAAGAGTATTGCTTATGTCTTTCCCTTTTGGCATAGTATCAATCTGAATGCTCCAGACCAGCAAACTGCCACCCAAAAATTCAGTTTTCATAGTGGTAGCCACACCTGTTAATGATCATTTCAAGGACTATTGATAAGCAGGACCTGGCTGCAATTTACCCCCTTAAATCCTATGGAAGTAGTAAGGGGGTGCTTAGTGTTGCCCAGGTGACTTTGCTTTATTCTACCTTATTTCCTGCACCATGTTTTGTTGGTTAAATAATGGGACTGTGAATATTTTATATATATTTGTTGGCTTGTGTCTGTATTTGAGACATACGTATATACATATATATATATACATATACATTATATATATATATATATATATTCAATATGCTTTCACAAAAAAGAAAAATAGGATTACAAGGAAGGGTTGTCACTTTTGCATTTTACTGTATATTGCAATTTAAAAAAAGATCAAAATCATGTGGCTATTGATAGTCTTATGACAGCTACATTCAGTCAAAAATAGGTTTGAATTAAGTGCACTTTCTATTCTATACAATTAACAATCTATTATACAATTAACAGAAAAGAAAACACCAGTTTCTCATTCAAAGTCAGTTAATATAGTCTAAAAGTACATATATTTATATAAAAAAAACTTGGAGTCATTCTCTATGGATAATTGAGCAGCACCAACAGTGATCATGTTTTACCTCAGGACTACAAGGTCATGCCGGTTCCCGCGCGTTTATTGCGTAAATTCCTTCAGAAAGGCTCCTGTGGTCCTCGTGCGGGACGGACGCGTCCACGTGCGCAGCAGACATGACAGGCAGCAGCTGGTGTCTCCGGGAGCCGTAACTAATCCAGATTACAGCCTTTAATCTGCCCGTAATGGCACGCCGCGCAATATTGTCTGTAAGACGCCTATAATTGGGCTTTAACTGGCTGTAAACGACTTAATGACATTTTTCCTCCAAATACAACACGGCTCTATGTAATATGGCTATAATTATAGTTATTGTGGACGGTTACCTCACCGTTAGATGGACTCTGGGCCGCACACCACAGTCCTGCAGGACGCACGAATGCAGGTCGTCAGATTGGAGCACAATCTCAGACAGACAGACATGATGACAGTTGTCCTCCGCAGGCTGAAGGGCTGATAAAAGCAACTCCTGGGTGTTCGGTTTCCTCGGGCTCCATATCTCCGCTGACGTCACGATGTCCAGCTGCTTTAATAGCTCATTTCCTAGAAAAATAACAGCTCCAGAGTACAGGAGTGCAGGTCTTTTTCATTACGAGAGACGTGAGCTGGTCTGATGCTGAGAACGTGAAACTGCCCTTTGTTGACTTACTCACCAAATATCAGCTTCCCAGTTCCTCAAATGAATTAACAGGGTTTCTTAAATGGACGAGCTAGAAAGTGCCAATGTTTTATCCTCAACTGGTGCTGCAGTCATGTGGACAATGTAAATACACTCATAACATGTAAGTACCAGTTTGTGAAAAACTATGTGCACCCCCTGACTTAATAGCCTCAAGAACCTTAAGAAACTCTTATCTTTATCACGTCACTATTATAAACAACACCCCTTAGTTTTATTGAACTATCTGAACCCATGAGAACCCAGACACAATTCTACTTGAGGAAACATATGGGTCATAACAGAGATGATGTTGCTATATCTGCGTCAGGAACCTCCCAGGACATTAGAAGCAGTGACACCTGTGTCACCGTGGTCCTTATGGGTTAAAACAGCAAACGTTGACTAAAGTGCTGTACAAATTCCACAGGTAAAGTGATACAACAAAACAAGTCTACATAAACATCCCTGGCTGTGTATGTAGACTTTGAACAAAAGGGGTGGCGTCAACCCTCCTCCCAAACTACAGCAAACTTCCCAACCAATCACAGACAGGGGGACGGTTTGTGCTTGTGCACATAAATTGCGTAATAAGGGAGACGCAAGCACCGACCATCTAACTTCAGGGTTCAGGCTGATGCAAAAGTCTTGTTGCAGTTCCTCCGCTGACCACTAGAGGCGGCTCCAAAATCAAGCCAATCTCCATTGACTTCCATGTTAAAATGTCAAACTTGTCAGCTAAACTAAACATATTTACAGCCTGGTTAAAAAATGTCAATGTTTGATTTCACAAACAGAAACATTAATGTGGAGGAGCACCAGAAGGAGGAGAAGAGATGAGCTGGCTCTCCCTGATGTTCTGCTTTAATTACCAACCGACATCATCCAGAAATTGCTTACTGTGCTTTTAAGGTTAAATTAAATTCACAAATGCTTATATATATATATATATATATATATATATATATATATATATATATATATATATATATATATATATATATATATATATATATATATATCCATCCATCCATTATCTATACCCGCTTTATCCCTTGCAGGGTCACGGGGGTCTGCTGGAGCCTATCCCAGCTCATTTCAGGTGAGAGGCAGGGGTTACACACTGGACAGGTCACCAGTCCATCACAGGGCCACATATAAACACACAAACCATGCTCACAACCACACTCACACCTACCGGCAATTTAGAATCACCAATTAACCTAATATGCATGTTTTTGGACTTAGTCGGCTGCATATATATGAAAAAAAACCATCATACCCCAAAAAAATTCTAACAAAAGGTTTTTCAGTGGATTATTGTAGTACTAGGTGTACTTAATGACATCCTAAAAGTCTACCAAAATCTGACCACCAGAAAGGTGTATTTTTCAAGATGGCGACCAAGGTGGCCAAGAAATCCCAGGTGAATAGGGTAAAATTTTTAACAAACAGATATCATCATGAAACTTCCCCAGTTAATTACTTACATGAAGACAAAAAAAATTGCATTGGAAGTTTTTTGAAATTGTATGTGTAACTATGCAAATTAGGTGTATCCCATTGAATATGCGCCAATTCGCATAAAGGAACATATATCTTAACATTGGATAAAGCTAGGTTAAAAATTATTGTTTGACCTTATTCACCTATCAGATACAAATTTACACAGGAGATTTTGGAAAACTCTTATCACTCTGCAGGCGGAGCGGAGCAGAGTGCCTGCGGAGGCTCACACCCTGTTTAACCAAGGAGACTGCTTCCGCGCGCGGTGCTTCCGCTCTGCTTCGGCGTCCGGTGGGTTTACGCTACAACTATCGTTGTAGCGCACTACAACTATCTAAAATCTGCATATTTCTACATCCAAGAAATGTGCCAACTCGAGACCAGACACCCTGATGTATATGCCAAATTTTCCAGGGGCTTTCATGTGATTCGCCGCAGCAACCAGTTCTGGGCAGGCCTTAGCTCAGACCTTGTCATTGAGCAGACCTTGATGCGGTCCCTGAAGGGTACTGGAGGCTTGACCCACGGAAGTGGAATGACTGAGGATTTGCGAGCACTGTGGACTATGTCCATTCCCATCACATCTGAGTACAACAACTCCATGCAGCAGTTCAATGACCTCACCTACACAACCAGCGAGCAACACCGAGAATCAACAGAAGCAAGGATGAAACGAGATTACGTAGATTTGGAAAAGATCAAGGAGAAACTTTCCTCTTGCACGCCATTCTCTCCTGACCCATCTCTGAGGAACATCGTTACTGGTGTTGTTGCCAAAGAGGATGTGAATGTGCATGACTTTGAGAATGTTGGGAACGAGATCCTTAAAAAAAATGGTTGGAAAACATGTTTTCGGAATCTCGTTCAAACGGAAGGATCGCGTAAAAACCCTTGCAGATGATTCCACCATCAAAAATGCCCAAGGCCGAAGCATTGATCCTACTCTGTTGTTCCAACAATTTTTGATGATGTCGAAAACTGGGCAATTTTCACTGGAAGATGTAATGAGCTATGAGCTCTGCTCATTCCCTGCAGCCCTGTTTGAAGACAAAGACATCTTCCGTAAAGCCAACAAGCCCCAACTAGCACAGGCAGTCATTGAGTTCTCAAGCAAGGGATCAAACAAAACTGTCCTCGATACTGTCCCACCAATTGAGCATTATGTCCTTGACGGTGGTTCCCTGGTTCACCGCCTGGCATGGAAAAGGGGTGACAGTTACGGTACCATTGCACAGTCATACGCAGACTTTACCACACGCCATTATGGTAAAGCAACTGTAGTTTTTGATGGTTATAGTGAACGTCCTTCCATCAAAGATAATACTCATCTGAGACGTGGAGAAAACACCCACCCGATCGTTAGCTTTAATGCAAAGACTGAGTTTGTGGGAAGAAAGGAGGATTTCCTTTCCAGATCTTGCAATAAACAAGGATTTATCAATCTTATGACTGAGGAGCTGGAGAAGAAGGGCTGCAGTGTTATCAATGCATCAGGTGATGCAGATGTTGACATAGTCAAAACTGCAGTCAAAGCATCAGAACATCAGACCACAACCTTGATAGGAGAGGATACAGACTTGCTTATTCTCCTGCTCTACTATGCTGAGACAAACAATAGAGACCTCTATTTTCGTTCAGATAAGTCCAAAGCTAGTAAAGTGTACAACATCAGAGAGATGAAACAAGTCCTGGGTAGTGAGTTGTGTTCCCCGTTGCTCTTTATTCATGCTTTCACAGGATGTGATACAACTTCCCGCATCTTTAGTGTCAGGAAAAAGTCAGCATTCCAGAAACTTGTGAAACGTGAATCAACCATCCAGTCCTGTGCAAATGTGTTTCTGCTCCCAAATCAGGCAAGGAATGTCATCGAGGACCATGGGAGCAAGGCAATGGCAGTGTTTTTTGGCGGCAAGAGTACGGATTCACTTGCTTCTTTGCGCTACAACCTTTTAAACAAGAAAATTGTTTCTGCTAAGTCATTTGTTACTCCAGAACTTCTCCCTCCTACAGAGTCCTCAACTAAATACCATTGTCAGAGAGTTTATTTCCAGATCATGGTGCGGATGGAAAAGGAGAGTGACATGAACCCAGTGGATTGGGGGTGGAAACTGGAGGGCAATATCTTCCTGCCAGTTATGACCAATAAGACTGCTGCCCCAGAAAGCCTCCTGCAGATGGTCCACTGTAATTGCAAAACCGCCTGCCGAACACAACGGTGCAGTTGCAGAGCATATGGACTACCATGCATGCCTGCTTGTAGGCCATGTCAAGTTGAAAACTGTGAGAATCTACAGAATCAACCTTTATGGGAGGAGGGGTGTGACGACGAACTGTGAAAGGAAAAAACAAAACAAAAATAAAAAAAACATACAAGATAAACAAGAAACAACTGCAGCGAACTTAAAAACATAAAAACAATGAAAAAAAAAGATAAAAATACAAAAGGAAAAAACAACTATAGGGGTTAGCGGTACTGAGCCTTCACGTGACGACCCTGTTTTGACTAATTTCACAGTACCACACTGTAGTAGTCAATGGATTTTTTAGACTACAGGTATAAAGAAAGCTCCTGAATACAGGATTAGAAATAGAAGTGAAACTGGAAATTGTACATTTAATATTTAATCATAACCAATTTCATAACCGTTTTATTAAATGTTAAATGTGCATGGCTAATAATGTCACTATAATTTAAATATTCTAATTAGATGCTTTTATCAAAAAACATGGGGTTTGGCACCAAAAATGCTTGCCTCTGTTAAAGAATAAGGAGCAATGGTTATTTTATGCGAATTGGCGCATATTCAATGAGATACGCCTAATTTGCATAGTTACACATACAATTTCAAAAAACTTCCAAGCTATTTTTTTTTGTCTTCATGTAGGTAATTAACCGGGGAAGTTTCATGATGATATCTGTTTGTTAAAAATCTTGAAAAATACACCTTTCTGGTGGTCAGATTTTGGTAGACTTTTAGGATGTCATTAAGTACACCTAGTACTACAATAATCCACTGAAAAACCTTTTGTTAGAATTTTTTTGGGGTCAAGTCATAAATGCAGCCGACTAACTGTGGGAGGAAGCCGGAGTAACCGGAGGGAACCCACGCAAGCACGGGGAGAACATGCAAACTACACACAGAAAGGCCCTGCTGGGCCTGGGAGTCGAACCAGTGGCAACAGTGCTAACCACTAAGCCACCGTGCTTAGTAGTATATATATATACATATATATATATATATATATATATATATATATATATATATATATATATATATATATATATATATATATATATATATATGTATATATATGTATATATATATATGTATATATATGTATATGTATATATATGTATATATATGTATATATATATATGTATATATATATATATATATATATATATATATATATATATATATATATATATATATATATATATATATATATATATATATATTTCCATCTTCCATTTCAATGCACACATTGTAAGAGACATTTTGAGACATTTTACTCATTGTCATCTCTTCTTTCATTTATGTGTCTAATGTTCTGAGACTTGTTAACTGTTCAGCAGCTGATGAATTTAACTCAAAATTTATTCTAATTTGAAACAAAACAAATTGTTATGATTTTGAAAGTTTTGTCAACATTTACAAATTATTCTGTGACTATCCTTGGTCAGGACTGGCCTTTATTTACACCATTTAAATAAATCATTTGCTATAGGCCTACACAGTGTCAAGTGTTTCTAATTTCTACACCATACAGACGTTAAACAATTGAATGCGTGTTCAGGGATGCAAGAAGCTGGTGGTGGGAGGAGAACAAGCCATGAAGGTTGGGGTCGTAGTACCAGCAAGAACTTTAATCTACTTTCACCCCTGGTTAGAACAGAAGTTTGATATTAGGTTTCTGAATCTGACTCTATATCATGTCATAGATTAAGAAGTTTTTAATTGTTAATTGATGAAACTGATGTACAGAAGCTCGAAATTGTTTAATCTTTTTTGTTGCAAAACCAGATGTTGCCTAGCAACAGGTGTGAGGTCACAATAGTGGTTTTAGAACCTATGACACAACAAAGACAAAGTATTCCACTCCAGAGAGCTCAGCATAACACATGTGAACAGACAACCTGGACACTTGTGCTGAACTTTGGAGAGGATTATTGAAAAGCAACAAACTTCCATGATAAGAAAAAACTGCAGGAATTCTAACGTAACGCCGGACAGAAACAATCTGTCCCAGTCACAGACGGACACTGCAACAGTTTCCAGTTGAGGCGAGAGAAACTCCACCGACATGCAGGATGTGCAAAAACATCACCGGTACCAGCTGCTTGTCCACAAGCGTGGACTCTCAAATTCATTGGATGATGAATTTGATGAGGAATTATCCTTGAAACCAGTGGACACTGAAACATTTCAGAAAGGTCACACAGACAGCGCTGTGACTCAAGCACTGGAGACAAAAGGAAGTGACAAGTGTTTTGTTACTGCAGACTGTTGTGGACTCCCATATTCACGTTGTTACGGTGACGCCTCCGGTCTGTGGGCACTGCGGAAACGTCACAAGTATGAGCTGCTTGCCCGCTACAGAGGGATCTCTGATCTAATAAACCAGAAGGAAGATGGCTCCAAGACTAAAGGCGACACCAGGTCTTGTCAGTTTGATGCCACAGAGGATTCGCTGGTGAATATGTTCAGCAAGATGGTCTTTAATGTTTTACAACAAAGAAAGACACGCTGCATCTCCAGCAAGGATTCCTCAGGACTGTGGGCCCTTCGTAAAAACCGCAGGTACAAGCTGCTTGCTCACTACAGAGGAATCTCTGAACCCATAAACAGAGAAAAAGAGCAGAAACAGACACAAAGCAGTTCCACTGATCAGACAAAGACATTAAGGAAGCTCATAATTCGCCGCTGTGGCAATAACCAAAGCTCGTTGCCACAGAAACATCCTTCTGGTTTGTGGGAACTGCACGCATCTCGCTGGGAACAGAAATACGACGAGATGGCGCGTGGCAGCAATAGCATCGCCACAACTAAAGACAAAGAACAGGACAACCGCAGCCCTGCAGATGAAATGATGAATGTGAAGAAGAAGACATTCATTGTCTGCCATCAAGGAAACAGAAGTGAGCTTTCACGATCTGGGCCCCAAGGGAAGAGGCGATGGACGAGACCTGCCGGCTCTAGGGAATCCTGGAGGGACAAGAGGGGGAGAACTCACCCCCCTCACAGAAACCAGGGCTCATTCCCCCCCAGGTTTTCCTCTAGTCTGAGGGAGCAGCGTGGACCTCGCTCCAGGAACAACTGTGAGCACAAGGGACAAACCAACGATCGTGTGGCCACTTTCAGACAGAACAACCTGGTGATTGTGGCACAGAATAGATCCCATGTCCCCCAGAACATAAACAGGGGGTCAAACCAGCACAAAGACTTCTCCCAGACACAGACTAGGAGGACGCAGCCCAGATATCCGGCCCAGACCGGATACAACAGATGGGACCATGGAGGTGCTGGTCAGCGTAGACGGCCACGTAAAAACTCCTACCAACACACTTCTGGAGCAGAGAATCCCACTCCACGATCCCCAAGCAACGTTTGGTGTCGTTTGGGGCCACGGATACGTGAACAATAGGCAAGGCAAGTTTATTTATATAGCACAATTCAACACAAGGTCATTCAAAGTGCTTTATATCAACATTAAAAGCGGCATGACATAATTAAACAGTAAATAACAAATAAAATTAAATAAAATTATGAGAAAAGAAGGTAAAATAATAAAAAGCACAAGTTACTGAAAACTAAGGGCAGTAGAATACAGCAGGTACACATCTCATTCGAGGTTTTCAGAAAGTATTTAATTTAAGCTGACAGTTTGACAGACCTCAGGTTTACAGGAAGTTTGTTCCACCGGTGAGGAGCAGAATAACTGAACTGCCTCACCTTGCTTGGTTCTGGTTCTTGGGAACCACAACAAAACAGATCCAGATGAACCTCAGGGGTCTGGGAGCTTCATAGGAACTAACAGATCAACCATGTGTTTTGGTCCAAGACCATTCAGGTCTTTGTAAACCAGCAGTAAGATTTTAAACTCTATCCTTTGACTCACTGGAAGCCAGTGTAGTGATTTCATGACCGGTGTAATGTGGTCCAGTTTCCTGGTGTTTGTATGGACTCTCAGCGTTCTGGATCAGCTGCAGCTGCCTGATAGATTTCTTGTTAAGGCCTGTAAAGATGCCATTGCAATAATCCAACACACTGAAAATGAATGCATGAATAAGTTTTTCCATGTCTTGTTTAGACAGAATCCCCTTAATTCTAGCAATGTTTTTCAGGTGGTAACAGGCAGATTTAGTGATAAACTTTAGATGGCTGTTGAAGTTCAGGTCTGAGTCAATAATTACACCAAGATTTCTGGCTTTATTTGTAGCTGTCAATGACATGGAGCCAAGGTGAGCGCTGATCTGTTCCCTTTCATTTTTAGGGCCAAAAATGATCACCTCAATAAAAGAGTCAGGCCAAGGAAGGGAGGACGACTTCAACATCACAGATGGAGGTGCTGGACAGCGTAGACGGCCACGTAAAAACTCCTACCATGCCACTTCTGGAGCAGAGAATCCCACTCCACGATCCCAAAGCAACGTTTGGTGTCGTTTGGGGCCACGGATACCTGAACAATAAAAGAGTCAGGCGGAGGAAGGGAGGACGACTTCATCCCCAACATCCCAGATGTTAACCTGAAAAGAACATTTGTCTAAATAAAAAAACAAATGTTATGTGAAGTCAGATATGAGCCATGTGTCAGATGATTATTACCTTCTATTAAGAGTGAATTTGAGCTATCATCTTGTACAAGTTGTTTTAGCCAACAGTACCATGCTACCCTACACTCCTCTTTTGATGGTCTGAGGGAAGGCTGAGCACAAAACTCATGCCCCGTGTGAGGGTCGAACTCACGACCTTCAGATTATGAGACTGACGCGCTGCCTACTGCGCCAACGAGGCCATGAAAGACCTCGAGGCATTGATTGTTCGGGGTACATGGACTTTCCAAGACTCTCCTTTACCTGGTATACGTAGTTGAATACCCGTCGGGTACGTGGCATATGCCATGTGCCCTGTCATGGCATGTGATGCCATGCCCTTTGCTTCTAGCATCTTGCTAAACACCACACTATAACTGAAAGTAGGTTGTTTAACTATTCCAAGAGATTTTAGCGTCTAGCTAAACACTACACTATAGGTGCCGTTTTTGGTCAATGTGAAATAGAAAAGAGGATGGAGCCTGGTCAAACAGCCATTCAGGAGATTACAATTAGCTTCAACGTCCCCAATATGTGTTTTGAAGGTTCCAACACAAATGGAGGTTCAGAGAGCATTTGAGCTATCATCTTGTACAAGTTGTTTTAGCCAATAGTACCATGCTACCCTACACTCCTCTTTTGATGGTAGTTTTTGGTCAATGTGAAATAGAAAAGAGGATGGAGCCTGGTCAAACAGCCATTCAGGAGATTACAACTAGCTTCAACGTCCCCAATAGGGGTTTTGAAGGTTCCAACACAAATGGAGGTCCAGAGAGCAGCTGAGGTATCATCTTGTACAAGTTTTTTAGCCAACAGTACCAGGCTACCCTACACTCCTCTTTTGATGGTCTGAGGGAAGGCTGAGCACAAAATTCATGCCCCGTGTGAGGGTCGAACTCACGACCTTCAGATTATGAGACTGACGCGCTACCTACTGCGCCAACGAGGCCATGAAAGACCTCGAGGCATTGATTGTTCGGGGTACATGGACTTTCCAAGACTCTCCTTTACCTGGTATACGTAGTTGAATACCCGTCGGGTACGTGGCATATGCCATGTGCCATGTCATGGCATGTGATGCCATGCCCTTTGCTTCTAGCATCTTGCTAAACACCACACTATAACTGAAAGTAGGTTGTTTAACTATTCCAAGAGATTTTAGCGTCTAGCTAAACACTACACTATAGGTGCCGTTTTTGGTCAATGTGAAATAGAAAAGAGGATGGATCCTGGTCAAACAGCCATTCAGGAGATTACAACTAGCTTCAACGTCCCCAATAGGTGTTTTGAAGGTCCCAACACAAATGGAGGTCCAGAGAGCATCTGAGGTATCATCCTGTACAAGTTGTTTAGCCAACAGTACCAGGCTAAACTACAATCCTCTTTTGATGTTAGTTTTTGGTCAATGTGAAATAGAAAAGAGGATGGAGCTTGGTCAAAAAGCCATTCAGGAGATTACAACTAGCTTCAACATCCCCAATAGGTGTTTTGAAGGTCCCAACACAAATGGAGGTCCAGAGAGCAGCTGAGGTATCATCTTGTACAAGTTTTTTAGCCAACAGTACCAGGCTACATTACACTCCTCTTTTGATGGTAGTTTTTGGTCAATGTGAAATAGAAAAGAGGATGGAGCTTGGTCAAACAGCCATTTAGGAGATTACAACTAGCTTCAACATCCCCAATAGGTGTTTTGAAGGTTCCAAAACAAATGGAGGTCCAGAGAGCATTTGAGGTATCATCCTGTACAAGTTGTTTAGCCAACAGTACCAGGGTAAACTACAATCCTCTTTTGATGTTAGTTTTTGGTCAATGTGAAATAGAAAAGAGGATGGATCCTGGTCAAACAGCCATTCAGGAGATTACAACTAGCTTCAACGTCCCCAATAGGTGTTTTGAAGGTTCCAACACAAATGGAGGTTCAGAGAGCATTTGAGCTATCATCTTGTACAAGTTGTTTTAGCCAACAGTACCATGCTACCCTACACTCCTCTTTTGATGGTCTGAGGGAAGGCTGAGCACAAAACTCATGCCCCGTGTGAGGGTCGAACTCACGACCTTCAGATTATGAGACTGACGCGCTGCCTACTGCGCCAACGAGGCCATGAAAGACCTCTAGGCATTGATTGTTCGGGGTACATGGACTTTCCAAGACTCTCCTTTACCTGGTATACGTAGTTGAATACCCGTCGGGTACGTGGCATGTGCCATGTGCCATGTCATGGCATGTAATGCCATGCCCTTTGCTTCTAGCATCTTGCTAAACACCACACTATAACTGAAAGTAGGTTGTTTAACTATTCCAAGAGACTTTAGCGTCTAGCTAAACACTACACTATAGGTGCCGTTTTTGGTCAATGTGAAATAGAAAAGAGGATGGAGCCTGATCAAACAGCCATTCAGGAGATTACAACTAACTTCAACGTCCCCAATAGGTGTTTTGAAGGTTCCAACACAAATGGAGGTTCAGAGAGCATTTGAGCTATCATCTTGTACAAGTTGTTTTAGCCAACAGTACCATGCTACCCTACACTCCTCTTTTGATGGTAGTTTTTGGTCAATGTGAAACAGAAAAGAGAATGGAGCCTGGTCAAACAGCCATTCAGGAGATTACAACTAGCTTCAACGTCCCCAATAGGTGTTTTGAAGGTTCCAACACAAATGGAGGTTCAGAGAGCATTTGAGCTATCATCTTGTACAAGTTGTTTTAGCCAACAGTACCATGCTACCCTACACTCCTCTTTTGATGGTCTGAGGGAAGGCTGAGCACAAAACTCATGCCCCGTGTGAGGGTCGAACTCACGACCTTCAGATTATGAGACTGACGCGCTGCCTACTGCACCAACGAGGCCATGAAAGACCGCGAGGCATTCATTGTTCGGGGTACATGGACTTTCCAAGACTCTCCTTTACCTGGTATACGTAGTTGAATACCCGTCGGGTATGTGGCATATGCCATGTGCCATGTCATGGCATGTAATGCTATGCCCTTTGCTTCTAGCATCTTGCTAAACACCACACTATAACTGAAAGTAGGTTGTTTAACTATTCCAAGAGATTTTAGCGTCTAGCTAAACACTACACTATAGGTGCCGTTTTTGGTCAATGTGAAATAGAAAAGAGGATGGAGCCTGGTCAAACAGCCATTCAGGAGATTACAAATAGCTTCAACGTCCCCAATAGGTGTTTTGAAGGTTCCAACACAAATGGAGGTTCAGAGAGCATTTGAGCTATCATCTTGTACAAGTTGTTTTAGCCAACAGTACCATGCTACCCTACACTCCTCTTTTGATGGTAGTTTTTGGTCAATGTGAAATAGAAAAGAGGATGGATCCTGGTCAAACAGCCATTCAGGAGATTACAACTAGCTTCAACGTCCCCAATAGGTGTTTTGAAGGTTCCAACACAAATGGAGGTTCAGAGAGCATTTGAGCTATCATCTTGTACAAGTTGTTTTAGCCAACAGTACCATGCTACCCTACACTCCTCTTTTGATGGTCTGAGGGAAGGCTGAGCACAAAACTCATGCCCCGTGTGAGGGTCGAACTCACGACCTTCAGATTATGAGACTGACGCGCTGCCTACTGCGCCAACGAGGCCATGAAAGACCTCTAGGCATTGATTGTTCGGGGTACATGGACTTTCCAAGACTCTCCTTTACCTGGTATACGTAGTTGAATACCCGTCTGGTACGTGGCATATGCCATGTGCCATGTCATGGCATGTAATGCCATGCCCTTTGCTCCTAGCATCTTGCAAATCACCACACTACAACTGAAAGTAGGTTGTTTAACTATTCCAAGAGATTTTAGCGTCTAGCTAAACACTACACTATAGGGGCTGTTTTTGGTCAATGTGAAATAGAAAAGAGGATGGTGCCTGATCAAACAGCCATTCAGGAGATTACAACAAGCTTCAACGTCCCCAATAGGTGTTTTGAAGGTTCCAACACAAATGGAGGTTCAGAGAGCATTTGAGCTATCATCTTGTACAAGTTGTTTTAGCCGACAGTACCATGCTACCCTACACTCCTCTTTTGATGGTAGTTTTTGGTCAATGTGAAATAGAAAAGAGGATGGATCCTGGTCAAACAGCCATTCAGGAGATTACAACTAGCTTCAACGTCCCCAATAGGTGTTTTGAAGGTTCCAACACAAATGGAGGTTCAGAGAGCATTTGAGCTATCATCTTGTACAAGTTGTTTTAGCCAACAGTACCATGCTACCCTACACTCCTCTTTTGATGGTCTGAGGGAAGGCTGAGCACAAAACTCATGCCCCGTGTGAGGGTCGAACTCACGACCTTCAGATTATGAGACTGACGCGCTGCCTACTGCGCCAACGAGGCCATGAAAGACCTCGAGGCATTGATTGTTCGGGGTACAGGGACTTTCCAAGACTCTCCTTTACCTGGTATACGTAGTTGAATACCCGTCGGGTACGTGGCATATGCCATGTGCCATGTCATGGCATGTAATGCCATGCCCTTTGCTTCTAGCATCTTGCTAAACACCACACTATAACTGAAAGTAGGTTGTTTAACTATTCCAAGAGATTTTAGCGTCTAGCTAAACACTACACTATAGGTGCCGTTTTTTGGTCAATGTGAAATAGAAAAGAGGATGGAGCCTGGTCAAACAGCCATTCAGGAGATTACAACTAGCTTCAACGTCCCCAATATGTGTTTTGAAGGTTCCAACACAAATGGAGGTTCAGAGAGCATTTGAGCTATCATCTTGTACAAGTTGTTTTAGCCAACAGTACCATGTTACCCTACACTCCTCTTTTGATGGTAGTTTTTGGTCAATGTGAAATAGAAAAGAGGATGGAGCCTGGTCAAACAGCCATTCAGGAGATTACAACTAGCTTCAACGTCCCCAATAGGTGTTTTGAAGGTTCCAACACAAATGGAGGTTCAGAGAGCATTTGAGCTATCATCTTGTACAAGTTGTTTTAGCCAACAGTACCATGCTACCCTACACTCCTCTTTTGATGGTCTGAGGGAAGGCTGAGCACAAAACTCATGCCCCGTGTGAGGGTCGAACTCAGGACCTTCAGATTATGAGACTGACGCGCTGCCTACTGCGCCAACGAGGCCATGAAAGACCTCGAGGCATTGATTGTTCGGGGTACATGGACTTTCCAAGACTCTCCTTTACCTGGTATACGTAGTTGAATACCCGTCGGGTACGTGGCATATGCCATGTGCCATGTCATGGCATGTAATGCCATGCCCTTTGCTTCTAGCATCTTGCTAAACACCACACTATAACTGAAAGTAGGTTGTTTAACTATTCCAAGAGATTTTAGCGTCTAGCTAAACACTACACTATAGGTGCCGTTTTTTGGTCAATGTGAAATAGAAAAGAGGATGGAGCCTGGTCAAACAGCCATTCAGGAGATTACAACTAGCTTCAACGTCCCCAATATGTGTTTTGAAGGTTCCAACACAAATGGAGGTTCAGAGAGCATTTGAGCTATCATCTTGTACAAGTTGTTTTAGCCAACAGTACCATGTTACCCTACACTCCTCTTTTGATGGTAGTTTTTGGTCAATGTGAAATAGAAAAGAGGATGGAGCCTGGTCAAACAGCCATTCAGGAGATTACAACTAGCTTCAACGTCCCCAATAGGTGTTTTGAAGGTTCCAACACAAATGGAGGTTCAGAGAGCATTTGAGCTATCATCTTGTACAAGTTGTTTTAGCCAACAGTACCATGCTACCCTACACTCCTCTTTTGATGGTCTGAGGGACGGCTGAGCACAAAACTCATGCCCCGTGTGAGGGTCAAACTCACGACCTTCAGATTATGAGACTGACGCGCTGCCTACTGCGCCAACGAGGCCATGAAAGACATCGAGGCATTGATTGTTCGGGGTACATGGACTTTCCAAGACTCTCCTTTACCTGGTATACGTAGTTGAATACCCGTCGGGTACGTGGCATATGCCATGTGCCATGTCATGGCATGTAATGCCATGCTCTTTGCTTCTAGCATCTTGCTAAACACCACACTATAACTGAAAGTAGGTTGTTTAACTATTCCAAGAGATTTTAGCGTCTAGCTAAACACTACACTATAGGTGCCGTTTTTGGTCAATGTGAAATAGAAAAGAGGATGGAGCCTGGTCAAACAGCCATTCAGGAGATTACAATTAGCTTCAACGTCCCCAATAGGTGTTTTGAAGGTTCCAACACAAATGGAGGTTCAGAGAGCATTTGAGCTATCATCTTGTACAAGTTGTTTTAGCCAATAGTACCATGCTACCCTACACTCCTCTTTTGATGGTAGTTTTTGGTCAATGTGAAATAGAAAAGAGGATGGAGCCTGGTCCAACAGCCATTCAGGAGATTACAACTAGCTTCAACGTCCCCAATATGTGTTTTGAAGGTTCCAACACAAATGGAGGTTCAGAGAGCATTTGAGCTATCATCTTGTACAAGTTGTTTTAGCCAACAGTACCATGCTACCCTACACTCCTCTTTTGATGGTCTGAGGGAAGGCTGAGCACAAAACTCATGCCCCGTGTGAGGGTCGAACTCACGACCTTCAGATTATGAGACTGACGCGCTGCCTACTGCGCCAACGAGGCCATGAAAGTCCTCTAGGCATTGATTGTTCGGGGTACATGGACTTTCCAAGACTCTCCTTTACCTGGTATACGTAGTTGAATACCCGTCGGGTACGTGGCATATGCCATGTGCCATGTCATGGCATGTAATGCCATGCCCTTTGCTTCTAGCATCTTGCTAGACACCACACTATAACTGAAAGTAGGTTGTTTAACTATTCCAAGAGATTTTAGCGTCTAGCTAAACACTACACTATAGGTGCCGTTTTTGGTCAATGTGAAATAGAAAAGAGGATGGAGCCTGGTCAAACAGCCATTCAGGAGATTACAACTAGCTTCAACGTCCCCAATAGGTGTTTTGAAGGTTCCAACACAAATGGAGGTTCAGAGAGCATTTGAGCTATCATCTTGTACAAGTTGTTTTAGCCAACAGTACCATGCTACCCTACACTCCTCTTCTGATGGTCTGAGGGAAGGCTGAGCACAAAACTCATGCCCCGTGTGAGGGTTGAACTCACGACCTTCAGATTATGAGACTGACGCGCTGCCTACTGCGCCAACGAGGCCATGAAAGACCTCGAGGCATTGATTGTTCGGGGTACATGGACTTTCCAAGACTCTCCTTTACCTGGTATACGTAGTTGAATACCCGTCGGGTACGTGGCATATGCCATGTGCCATGTCATGGCATGTAATGCCATGCCCTTTGCTTCTAGCATCTTGCTAAACACCACACTATAACTGAAAGTAGGTTGTTTAACTATTCCAAGAGATTTTAGCGTCTAGCTAAACACTACACTATAGGTGCCGTTTTTGGTCAATGTGAAATAGAAAAGAGGATGGAGCCTGGTCAAACAGCCATTCAGGAGAATACAATTAGCTTCAACGTCCCCAATAGGTGTTTTGAAGGTTCCAACACAAATGGAGGTTCAGAGAGCATTTGAGCTATCATCTTGTACAAGTTGTTTTAGCCAATAGTACCATGCTACCCTACACTCCTCTTTTGATGGTAGTTTTTGGTCAATGTGAAATAGAAAAGAGGATGGAGCCTGGTCAAACAGCCATTCAGGAGATTACAACTAGCTTCAACGTCCCCAATATGTGTTTTGAAGGTTCCAACACAAATGGAGGTTCAGAGAGCATTTGAGCTATCATCTTGTACAAGTTGTTTTAGCCAACAGTACCATGCTACCCTACACTCCTCTTTTGATGGTAGTTTTTGGTCAATGTGAAATAGAAAAGAGGATGGAGCCTGGTCAAACAGCCATTCAGGAGATTACAACTAGCTTCAACGTCCCCAATAGGTGTTTTGAAGGTTCCAACACAAATGGAGGTTCAGAGAGCATTTGAGCTATCATCTTGTACAAGTTGTTTTAGCCAACAGTACCATGCTACCCTACACTCCTCTTTTGATGGTCTGAGGGAAGGCTGAGCACAAAACTCATGCCCCGTGTGAGGGTCGAACTCACGACCTTCAGATTATGAGACTGACGCGCTGCCTACTGCGCCAACGAGGCCATGAAAGACCTCGAGGCATTGATTGTTCGGGGTACATGGACTTTCCAAGACTCTCCTTTACCTGGTATACGTAGTTGAATACTGTCGGGTACGTGGCATATGCCATGTGCCATGTCATGGCATGTAATGCCATGCCCTTTGCTTCTAGCATCTTGCTAAACACCACACTATAACTGAAAGTATTTTGTTTAACTATTCCAAGAGATTTTAGCGTCTAGCTAAACACTACACTATAGGTGCCGTTTTTTGGTCAATGTGAAATAGAAAAGAGGATGGAGCCTGGTCAAACAGCCATTCAGGAGATTACAACTAGCTTCAACGTCCCCAATATGTGTTTTGAAGGTTCCAACACAAATGGAGGTTCAGAGAGCATTTGAGCTATCATCTTGTACAAGTTGTTTTAGCCAACAGTACCATGTTACCCTACACTCCTCTTTTGATGGTAGTTTTTGGTCAATGTGAAATAGAAAAGAGGATGGAGCCTGGTCAAACAGCCATTCAGGAGATTACAACTAGCTTCAACGTCCCCAATAGGTGTTTTGAAGGTTCCAACACAAATGGAGGTTCAGAGAGCATTTGAGCTATCATCTTGTACAAGTTGTTTTAGCCAACAGTACCATGCTACCCTACACTCCTCTTTTGATGGTCTGAGGGACGGCTGAGCACAAAACTCATGCCCCGTGTGAGGGTCGAACTCACGACCTTCAGATTATGAGACTGACGCGCTGCCTACTGCGCCAACGAGGCCATGAAAGACATCGAGGCATTGATTGTTCGGGGTACATGGACTTTCCAAGACTCTCCTTTACCTGGTATACGTAGTTGAATACCCGTCGGGTACGTGGCATATGCCATGTGCCATGTCATGGCATGTAATGCCATGCTCTTTGCTTCTAGCATCTTGCTAAACACCACACTATAACTGAAAGTAGGTTGTTTAACTATTCCAAGAGATTTTAGCGTCTAGCTAAACACTACACTATAGGTGCCGTTTTTGGTCAATGTGAAATAGAAAAGAGGATGGAGCCTGGTCAAACAGCCATTCAGGAGATTACAACTAGCTTCAACGTCCCCAATATGTGTTTTGAAGGTTCCAACACAAATGGAGGTTCAGAGAGCATTTGAGCTATCATCTTGTACAAGTTGTTTTAGCCAACAGTACCATGTTACCCTACACTCCTCTTTTGATGGTAGTTTTTGGTCAATGTGAAATAGAAAAGAGGATGGAGCCTGGTCAAACAGCCATTCAGGAGATTACAACTAGCTTCAACGTCCCCAATAGGTGTTTTGAAGGTTCCAACACAAATGGAGGTTCAGAGAGCATTTGAGCTATCATCTTGTACAAGTTGTTTTAGCCAACAGTACCATGCTACCCTACACTCCTCTTTTGATGGTCTGAGGGACGGCTGAGCACAAAACTCATGCCCCGTGTGAGGGTCAAACTCACGACCTTCAGATTATGAGACTGACGCGCTGCCTACTGCGCCAACGAGGCCATGAAAGACATCGAGGCATTGATTGTTCGGGGTACATGGACTTTCCAAGACTCTCCTTTACCTGGTATACGTAGTTGAATACCCGTCGGGTACGTGGCATATGCCATGTGCCATGTCATGGCATGTAATGCCATGCTCTTTGCTTCTAGCATCTTGCTAAACACCACACTATAACTGAAAGTAGGTTGTTTAACTATTCCAAGAGATTTTAGCGTCTAGCTAAACACTACACTATAGGTGCCGTTTTTGGTCAATGTGAAATAGAAAAGAGGATGGAGCCTGGTCAAACAGCCATTCAGGAGATTACAATTAGCTTCAACGTCCCCAATAGGTGTTTTGAAGGTTCCAACACAAATGGAGGTTCAGAGAGCATTTGAGCTATCATCTTGTACAAGTTGTTTTAGCCAATAGTACCATGCTACCCTACACTCCTCTTTTGATGGTAGTTTTTGGTCAATGTGAAATAGAAAAGAGGATGGAGCCTGGTCCAACAGCCATTCAGGAGATTACAACTAGCTTCAACGTCCCCAATATGTGTTTTGAAGGTTCCAACACAAATGGAGGTTCAGAGAGCATTTGAGCTATCATCTTGTACAAGTTGTTTTAGCCAACAGTACCATGCTACCCTACACTCCTCTTTTGATGGTCTGAGGGAAGGCTGAGCACAAAACTCATGCCCCGTGTGAGGGTCGAACTCACGACCTTCAGATTATGAGACTGACGCGCTGCCTACTGCGCCAACGAGGCCATGAAAGTCCTCTAGGCATTGATTGTTCGGGGTACATGGACTTTCCAAGACTCTCCTTTACCTGGTATACGTAGTTGAATACCCGTCGGGTACGTGGCATATGCCATGTGCCATGTCATGGCATGTAATGCCATGCCCTTTGCTTCTAGCATCTTGCTAGACACCACACTATAACTGAAAGTAGGTTGTTTAACTATTCCAAGAGATTTTAGCGTCTAGCTAAACACTACACTATAGGTGCCGTTTTTGGTCAATGTGAAATAGAAAAGAGGATGGAGCCTGGTCAAACAGCCATTCAGGAGATTACAACTAGCTTCAACGTCCCCAATAGGTGTTTTGAAGGTTCCAACACAAATGGAGGTTCAGAGAGCATTTGAGCTATCATCTTGTACAAGTTGTTTTAGCCAACAGTACCATGCTACCCTACACTCCTCTTCTGATGGTCTGAGGGAAGGCTGAGCACAAAACTCATGCCCCGTGTGAGGGTTGAACTCACGACCTTCAGATTATGAGACTGACGCGCTGCCTACTGCGCCAACGAGGCCATGAAAGACCTCGAGGCATTGATTGTTCGGGGTACATGGACTTTCCAAGACTCTCCTTTACCTGGTATACGTAGTTGAATACCCGTCGGGTACGTGGCATATGCCATGTGCCATGTCATGGCAT
Source organism: Cololabis saira (assembly GCF_033807715.1). Lineage (NCBI taxonomy): Eukaryota > Metazoa > Chordata > Actinopteri > Beloniformes > Belonidae > Cololabis > Cololabis saira. Next base: position 46,601,086 of record NC_084587.1, read on the forward strand.
GTAATGCCATGCCCTTTGCTTCTAGCATCTTGCTAAACACCACACTATAACTGAAAGTAGGTTGTTTAACTATTCCAAGAGATTTTAGCGTCTAGCTAAACACTACACTATAGGTGCCGTTTTTGGTCAATGTGAAATAGAAAAGAGGATGGAGCCTGGTCAAACAGCCATTCAGGAGAATACAATTAGCTTCAACGTCCCCAATAGGTGTTTTGAAGGTTCCAACACAAATGGAGGTTCAGAGAGCATTTGAGCTATCATCTTGTACAAGTTGTTTTAGCCAATAGTACCATGCTACCCTACACTCCTCTTTTGATGGTAGTTTTTGGTCAATGTGAAATAGAAAAGAGGATGGAGCCTGGTCAAACAGCCATTCAGGAGATTACAACTAGCTTCAACGTCCCCAATATGTGTTTTGAAGGTTCCAACACAAATGGAGGTTCAGAGAGCATTTGAGCTATCATCTTGTACAAGTTGTTTTAGCCAACAGTACCATGCTACCCTACACTCCTCTTTTGATGGTAGTTTTTGGTCAATGTGAAATAGAAAAGAGGATGGAGCCTGGTCAAACAGCCATTCAGGAGATTACAACTAGCTTCAACGTCCCCAATAGGTGTTTTGAAGGTTCCAACACAAATGGAGGTTCAGAGAGCATTTGAGCTATCATCTTGTACAAGTTGTTTTAGCCAACAGTACCATGCTACCCTACACTCCTCTTTTGATGGTCTGAGGGAAGGCTGAGCACAAAACTCATGCCCCGTGTGAGGGTCGAACTCACGACCTTCAGATTATGAGACTGACGCGCTGCCTACTGCGCCAACGAGGCCATGAAAGACCTCGAGGCATTGATTGTTCGGGGTACATGGACTTTCCAAGACTCTCCTTTACCTGGTATACGTAGTTGAATACTGTCGGGTACGTGGCATATGCCATGTGCCATGTCATGGCATGTAATGCCATGCCCTTTGCTTCTAGCATCTTGCTAAACACCACACTATAACTGAAAGTATTTTGTTTAACTATTCCAAGAGATTTTAGCGTCTAGCTAAACACTACACTATAGGTGCCGTTTTTTGGTCAATGTGAAATAGAAAAGAGGATGGAGCCTGGTCAAACAGCCATTCAGGAGATTACAACTAGCTTCAACGTCCCCAATATGTGTTTTGAAGGTTCCAACACAAATGGAGGTTCAGAGAGCATTTGAGCTATCATCTTGTACAAGTTGTTTTAGCCAACAGTACCATGTTACCCTACACTCCTCTTTTGATGGTAGTTTTTGGTCAATGTGAAATAGAAAAGAGGATGGAGCCTGGTCAAACAGCCATTCAGGAGATTACAACTAGCTTCAACGTCCCCAATAGGTGTTTTGAAGGTTCCAACACAAATGGAGGTTCAGAGAGCATTTGAGCTATCATCTTGTACAAGTTGTTTTAGCCAACAGTACCATGCTACCCTACACTCCTCTTTTGATGGTCTGAGGGACGGCTGAGCACAAAACTCATGCCCCGTGTGAGGGTCGAACTCACGACCTTCAGATTATGAGACTGACGCGCTGCCTACTGCGCCAACGAGGCCATGAAAGACATCGAGGCATTGATTGTTCGGGGTACATGGACTTTCCAAGACTCTCCTTTACCTGGTATACGTAGTTGAATACCCGTCGGGTACGTGGCATATGCCATGTGCCATGTCATGGCATGTAATGCCATGCTCTTTGCTTCTAGCATCTTGCTAAACACCACACTATAACTGAAAGTAGGTTGTTTAACTATTCCAAGAGATTTTAGCGTCTAGCTAAACACTACACTATAGGTGCCGTTTTTGGTCAATGTGAAATAGAAAAGAGGATGGAGCCTGGTCAAACAGCCATTCAGGAGATTACAATTAGCTTCAACGTCCCCAATAGGTGTTTTGAAGGTTCCAACACAAATGGAGGTTCAGAGAGCATTTGAGCTATCATCTTGTACAAGTTGTTTCAGCCAATAGTACCATGCTACCCTACACTCCTCTTTTGATGGTAGTCTTTGGTCAATGTGAAATAGAAAAGAGGATGGAGCCTGGTCAAACAGCCATTCAGGAGATTACAACTAGCTTCAACGTCCCCAATATGTGTTTTGAAGGTTCCAACACAAATGGAGGTTCAGAGAGCATTTGAGCTATCATCTTGTACAAGTTGTTTTAGCCAACAGTACCATGCTACCCTACACTCCTCTTTTGATGGTAGTTTTTGGTCAATGTGAAATAGAAAAGAGGATGGAGCCTGGTCAAAAAGCCATTCAGGAGATTACAACTAGCTTCAACGTCCCCAATAGGTGTTTTGAAGGTTCCAACACAAATGGAGGTTCAGAGAGCATTTGAGCTATCATCTTGTACAAGTTGTTTTAGCCAACAGTACCATGCTACCCTACACTCCTCTTTTGATGGTCTGAGGGAAGGCTGAGCACAAAACTCATGCCCCGTGTGAGGGTCGAACTCACGACCTTCAGATTATGAGACTGACGCGCTGCCTACTGCGCCAACGAGGCCATGAAAGCCCTCTAGGCATTGATTGTTCGGGGTACATGGACTTTCCAAGACTCTCCTTTACCTGGTATACGTAGTTGAATACCCGTCGGGTACGTGGCATATGCCATGTGCCATGTCATGGCATGTAATGCCATGCCCTTTGCTTCTAGCATCTTGCTAGACACCACACTATAACTGAAAGTAGGTTGTTTAACTATTCCAAGAGATTTTAGCGTCTAGCTAAACACTACACTATAGGTGCCGTTTTTGGTCAATGTGAAATAGAAAAGAGGATGGAGCCTGGTCAAACAGCCATTCAGGAGATTACAATTAGCTTCAACGTCCCCAATAGGTGTTTTGAAGGTTCCAACACAAATGGAGGTTCAGAGAGCATTTGAGCTATCATCTTGTACAAGTTGTTTTAGCCAACAGTACCATGCTACCCTACACTCCTCTTTTGATGGTCTGAGGGAAGGCTGAGCACAAAACTCATGCCCCGTGTGAGGGTTGAACTCACGACCTTCAGATTATGAGACTGACGCGCTGCCTACTGCGCCAACGAGGCCATGAAAGACCTCGAGGCATTGATTGTTCGGGGTACATGGACTTTCCAAGACTCTCCTTTACCTGGTATACGTAGTTGAATACCCGTCGGGTACGTGGCATATGCCATGTGCCATGTCATGGCATGTAATGCCATGCCCTTTGCTTCTAGCATCTTGCTAAACACCACACTATAACTGAAAGTAGGTTGTTTAACTATTCCAAGAGATTTTAGCGTCTAGCTAAACACTACACTATAGGTGCCGTTTTTGGTCAATGTGAAATAGAAAAGAGGATGGAGCCTGGTCAAACAGCCATTCAGGAGATTACAATTAGCTTCAACGTCCCCAATAGGTGTTTTGAAGGTTCCAACACAAATGGAGGTTCAGAGAGCATTTGAGCTATCATCTTGTACAAGTTGTTTTAGCCAATAGTACCATGCTACCCTACACTCCTCTTTTGATGGTAGTTTTTGGTCAATGTGAAATAGAAAAGAGGATGGAGCCTGGTCAAACAGCCATTCAGGAGATTACAACTAGCTTCAACGTCCCCAATATGTGTTTTGAAGGTTCCAACACAAATGGAGGTTCAGAGAGCATTTGAGCTATCATCTTGTACAAGTTGTTTTAGCCAACAGTACCATGCTACCCTACACTCCTCTTTTGATGGTAGTTTTTGGTCAATGTGAAATAGAAAAGAGGATGGAGCCTGGTCAAAAAGCCATTCAGGAGATTACAACTAGCTTCAACGTCCCCAATAGGTGTTTTGAAGGTTCCAACACAAATGGAGGTTCAGAGAGCATTTGAGCTATCATCTTGTACAAGTTGTTTTAGCCAACAGTACCATGCTACCCTACACTCCTCTTTTGATGGTCTGAGGGAAGGCTGAGCACAAAACTCATGCCCCGTGTGAGGGTCGAACTCACGACCTTCAGATTATGAGACTGACGCGCTGCCTACTGCGACAACGAGGCCATGAAAGACCTCGAGGCATTGATTGTTCGGGGTACATGGACTTTCCAAGACTCTCCTTTACCTGGTATACGTAGTTGAATACCCGTCGGGTACGTGGCATATGCCATGTGCCATGTCATGGCATGTAATGCCATGCCCTTTGCTTCTAGCATCTTGCTAAACACCACACTATAACTGAAAGTAGGTTGTTTAACTATTCCAAGAGATTTTAGCGTCTAGCTAAACACTACACTATAGGTGCCGTTTTTGGTCAATGTGAAATAGAAAAGAGGATGGAGCCTGGTCAAACAGCCATTCAGGAGATTACAATTAGCTTCAACGTCCCCAATAGGTGTTTTGAAGGTTCCAACACAAATGGAGGTTCAGAGAGCATTTGAGCTATCATTTTGTACAAGTTGTTTTAGCCAATAGTACCATGCTACCCTACACTCCTCTTTTGATGGTAGTTTTTGGTCAATGTGAAATAGAAAAGAGGATGGAGCCTGGTCAAACAGCCATTCAGGAGATTACAACTAGCTTCAACGTCCCCAATAGGTGTTTTGAAGGTTCCAACACAAATGGAGGTTCAGAGAGCATTTGAGCTATCATCTTGTACAAGTTGTTTTAGCCAACAGTACCATGCTACCCTACACTCCTCTTTTGATGGTAGTTTTTGGTCAATGTGAAATAGAAAAGAGGATGGAGCCTGGTCAAAAAGCCATTCAGGAGATTACAACTAGCTTCAACGTCCCCAATAGGTGTTTTGAAGGTTCCAACACAAATGGAGGTTCAGAGAGCATTTGAGCTATCATCTTGTACAAGTTGTTTTAGCCAACAGTACCATGCTACCCTACACTCCTCTTTTGATGGTCTGAGGGAAGGCTGAGCACAAAACTCATGCCCCGTGTGAGGGTCGAACTCACGACCTTCAGATTATGAGACTGACGCGCTGCCTACTGCGCCAACGAGGCCATGAAAGACCTCGAGGCATTGATTGTTCGGGGTACATGGACTTTCCAAGACTCTCCTTTACCTGGTATACGTAGTTGAATACCCGTCGGGTACGTGGCATGTGCCATGTGCCATGTCATGGCATGTAATGCCATGCCCTTTGCTTCTAGCATCTTGCTAAACACCACACTATAACTGAAAGTAGGTTGTTTAACTATTCCAAGAGATTTTAGCGTCTAGCTAAACACTACACTATAGGTGCCGTTTTTGGTCAATGTGAAATAGAAAAGAGGATGGAGCCTGGTCAAACAGCCATTCAGGAGATTACAACTAGCTTCAACGTCCCCAATAGGTGTTTTGAAGGTTCCAACACAAATGGAGGTTCAGAGAGCATTTGAGCTATCATCTTGTACAAGTTGTTTTAGCCAACAGTACCATGCTACCCTACACTCCTCTTCTGATGGTCTGAGGGAAGGCTGAGCACAAAACTCATGCCCCGTGTGAGGGTTGAACTCACGACCTTCAGATTATGAGACTGACGCGCTGCCTACTGCGCCAACGAGGCCATGAAAGACCTCGAGGCATTGATTGTTCGGGGTACATGGACTTTCCAAGACTCTCCTTTACCTGGTATACGTAGTTGAATACCCGTCGGGTACGTGGCATATGCCATGTGCCATGTCATGGCATGTAATGCCATGCCCTTTGCTTCTAGCATCTTGCTAAACACCACACTATAACTGAAAGTAGGTTGTTTAACTATTCCAAGAGATTTTAGCGTCTAGCTAAACACTACACTATAGGTGCCGTTTTTGGTCAATGTGAAATAGAAAAGAGGATGGAGCCTGGTCAAACAGCCATTCAGGAGAATACAATTAGCTTCAACGTCCCCAATAGGTGTTTTGAAGGTTCCAACACAAATGGAGGTTCAGAGAGCATTTGAGCTATCATCTTGTACAAGTTGTTTTAGCCAATAGTACCATGCTACCCTACACTCCTCTTTTGATGGTAGTTTTTGGTCAATGTGAAATAGAAAAGAGGATGGAGCCTGGTCAAACAGCCATTCAGGAGATTACAACTAGCTTCAACGTCCCCAATATGTGTTTTGAAGGTTCCAACACAAATGGAGGTTCAGAGAGCATTTGAGCTATCATCTTGTACAAGTTGTTTTAGCCAACAGTACCATGCTACCCTACACTCCTCTTTTGATGGTAGTTTTTGGTCAATGTGAAATAGAAAAGAGGATGGAGCCTGGTCAAAAAGCCATTCAGGAGATTACAACTAGCTTCAACGTCCCCAATAGGTGTTTTGAAGGTTCCAACACAAATGGAGGTTCAGAGAGCATTTGAGCTATCATCTTGTACAAGTTGTTCAGCCAACAGTACCATGCTACCCTACACTCCTCTTTTGATGGTCTGAGGGAAGGCTGAGCACAAAACTCATGCCCTGTGTGAGGGTCGAACTCACGACCTTCAGATTATGAGACTGACGCGCTGCCTACTGCGCCAACGAGGCCATGAAAGACCTCGAGGCATTGATTGTTCGGGGTACATGGACTTTCCAAGACTCTCCTTTACCTGGTATACGTAGTTGAATACCCGTCGGGTACGTGGCATGTGCCATGTGCCATGTCATGGCATGTAATGCCATGCCCTTTGCTTCTAGCATCTTGCTAAACACCACACTATAACTGAAAGTAGGTTGTTTAACTATTCCAAGAGATTTTAGCGTCTAGCTAAACACTACACTATAGGTGCCGTTTTTGGTCAATGTGAAATAGAAAAGAGGATGGAGCCTGGTCAAACAGCCATTCAGGAGATTACAACTAGCTTCAACGTCCCCAATAGGTGTTTTGAAGGTTCCAACACAAATGGAGGTTCAGAGAGCATTTGAGCTATCATCTTGTACAAGTTGTTTTAGCCAACAGTACCATGCTACCCTACACTCCTCTTTTGATGGTCTGAGGGAAGGCTGAGCACAAAACTCATGCCCCGTGTGAGGGTCGAACTCACGACCTTCAGATTATGAGACTGACGCGCTGCCTACTGCGCCAACGAGGCCATGAAAGACCTCGAGGCATTGATTGTTCGGGGTACATGGACTTTCCAAGACTCTCCTTTACCTGATATACGTAGTTGAATACCCGTCGGGTACGTGGCATATGCCATGTGCCATGTCATGGCATGTAATGCCATGCCCTTTGCTTCTAGCATCTTGCTAAACACCACACTATAACTGAAAGTAGGTTGTTTAACTATTCCAAGAGATTTTAGCGTCTAGCTAAACACTACACTATAGGTGCCGTTTTTGGTCAATGTGAAATAGAAAAGAGGATGGAGCCTGGTCAAACAGCCATTCAGGAGATTACAATTAGCTTCAACGTCCCCAATAGGTGTTTTGAAGGTTCCAACACAAAGGGAGGTTCAGAGAGCATTTGAGCTATCATCTTGTACAAGTTGTTTTAGCCAATAGTACCATGCTACCCTACACTCCTCTTTTGATGGTAGTTTTTGGTCAATGTGAAATAGAAAAGAGGATGGAGCCTGGTCAAACAGCCATTCAGGAGATTACAACTAGCTTCAACGTCCCCAATAGGTGTTTTGAAGGTTCCAACACAAATGGAGGTTCAGAGAGCATTTGAGCTATCATCTTGTACAAGTTGTTTTAGCCAACAGTACCATGCTACCCTACACTCCTCTTTTGATGGTAGTTTTTGGTCAATGTGAAATAGAAAAGAGGATGGAGCCTGGTCAAACAGCCATTCAGGAGATTACAACTAGCTTCAACGTCCCCAATAGGTGTTTTGAAGGTTCCAACACAAATGGAGGTTCAGAGAGCATTTGAGGTATCATCTTGTACAAGTTGTTTTAGCCAACAGTACCATGCTACCCTACACTCCTCTTTTGATGGTCTGAGGGAAGGCTGAGCACAAAACTCATGCCCCGTGTGAGGGTCGAACACACGACCTTCAGATTATGAGACTGACGCGCTGCCTACTGCGCCAACGAGGCCATGAAAGACCTCGAGGCATTGATTGTTCGGGGTACATGGACTTTCCAAGACTCTCCTTTACCTGGTATACGTAGTTGAATACCCGTCGGGTACGTGGCATGTGCCATGTGCCATGTCATGGCATGTAATGCCATGCCCTTTGCTTCTAGCATCTTGCTAAACACCACACTATAACTGAAAGTAGGTTGTTTAACTATTCCAAGAGATTTTAGCGTCTAGCTAAACACTACACTATAGGTGCCGTTTTTGGTCAATGTGAAATAGAAAAGAGGATGGAGCCTGGTCAAACAGCCATTCAGGAGATTACAACTAGCTTCAACGTCCCCAATAGGTGTTTTGAAGGTTCCAACACAAATGGAGGTTCAGAGAGCATTTGAGCTATCATCTTGTACAAGTTGTTTTAGCCAACAGTACCATGCTACCCTACACTCCTCTTTTGATGGTCTGAGGGAAGGCTGAGCACAAAACTCATGCCCCGTGTGAGGGTCGAACTCACGACCTTCAGATTATGAGACTGACGCGCTGCCTACTGCGCCAACGAGGCCATGAAAGACCTCGAGGCATTGATTGTTCGGGGTACATGGACTTTCCAAGACTCTCCTTTACCTGGTATACGTAGTTGAATACCCGTCGGGTGCGTGGCATATGCCATGTGCCATGTCATGGCATGTAATGCCATGCCCTTTGCTTCTAGCATCTTGCTAAACACCACACTATAACTGAAAGTAGGTTGTTTAACTATTCCAAGAGATTTTAGCGTCTAGCTAAACACTACACTATAGGTGCCGTTTTTGGTCAATGTGAAATAGAAAAGAGGATGGAGCCTGGTCAAACAGCCATTCAGGAGATTACAATTAGCTTCAACGTCCCCAATAGGTGTTTTGAAGGTTCCAACACAAATGGAGGTTCAGAGAGCATTTGAGCTATCATCTTGTAGAAGTTGTTTTAGCCAATAGTACCATGCTACCCTACACTCCTCTTTTGATGGTAGTTTTTGGTCAATGTGAAATAGAAAAGAGGATGGAGCCTGGTCAAACAGCCATTCAGGAGATTACAACTAGCTTCAACGTCCCCAATAGGTGTTTTGAAGGTTCCAACACAAATGGAGGTTCAGAGAGCATTTGAGCTATCATCTTGTACAAGTTGTTTTAGCCAACAGTACCATGCTACCCTACACTCCTCTTTTGATGGTCTGAGGGAAGGCTGAGCACAAAACTCATGCCCCGTGTGAGGGTCGAACTCACGACCTTCAGATTATGAGACTGACGCGCTGCCTACTGCGCCAACGAGGCCATGAAAGACCTCGAGGCATTGATTGTTCGGGGTACATGGACTTTCCAAGACTCTCCTTTACCTGGTATACGTAGTTGAATACCCGTCGGGTATGTGGCATATGCCATGTGCCATGTCATGGCATGTAATGCCATGCCCTTTGCTTCTAGCATCTTGCTAAACACCACACTATAACTGAAAGTAGGTTGTTTAACTATTCCAAGAGATTTTAGCGTCTAGCTAAACACTACACTATAGGTGCCGTTTTTGGTCAATGTGAAATAGAAAAGAGGATGGAGCCTGGTCAAACAGCCATTCAGGAGATTACAATTAGCTTCAACGTCCCCAATAGGTGTTTTGAAGGTTCCAACACAAATGGAGGTTCAGAGAGCATTTGAGCTATCATCTTGTACAAGTTGTTTTAGCCAATAGTACCATGCTACCCTACACTCCTCTTTTGATGGTAGTTTTTGGTCAATGTGAAATAGAAAAGAGGATGGAGCCTGGTCAAACAGCCATTCAGGAGATTACAACTAGCTTCAACGTCCCCAATAGGTGTTTTGAAGGTTCCAACACAAATGGAGGTTCAGAGAGCATTTGAGCTATCATCTTGTACAAGTTGTTTTAGCCAACAGTACCATGCTACCCTACACTCCTCTTTTGATGGTAGTTTTTGGTCAATGTGAAATAGAAAAGAGGATGGAGCCTGGTCAAACAGCCATTCAGGAGATTACAACTAGCTTCAACGTCCCCAATAGGTGTTTTGAAGGTTCCAACACAAATGGAGGTTCAGAGAGCATTTGAGCTATCATCTTGTACAAGTTGTTTTAGCCAACAGTACCATGCTACCCTACACTCCTCTTTTGATGGTAGTTTTTGGTCAATGTGAAATAGAAAAGAGGATGGAGCCTGGTCAAAAAGCCATTCAGGAGATTACAACTAGCTTCAACGTCCCCAATAGGTGTTTTGAAGGTTCCAACACAAATGGAGGTTCAGAGAGCATTTGAGCTATCATCTTGTACAAGTTGTTTTAGCCAACAGTACCATGCTACCCTACACTCCTCTTTTGATGGTCTGAGGGAAGGCTGAGCACAAAACTCATGCCCCGTGTGAGGGTCGAACTCACGACCGTCAGATTATGAGACTGACGCGCTGCCTACTGCGCCAACGAGGCCATGAAAGACCTCGAGGCATTGATTGTTCGGGGTACATGGACTTTCCAAGACTCTCCTTTACCTGGTATACGTAGTTGAATACCCGTCGGGTACGTGGCATGTGCCATGTGCCATGTCATGGCATGTAATGCCATGCCCTTTGCTTCTAGCATCTTGCTAAACACCACACTATAACTGAAAGTAGGTTGTTTAACTATTCCAAGAGATTTTAGCGTCTAGCTAAACACTACACTATAGGTGCCGTTTTTGGTCAATGTGAAATAGAAAAGAGGATGGAGCCTGGTCAAACAGCCATTCAGGAGATTACAACTAGCTTCAACGTCCCCAATAGGTGTTTTGAAGGTTCCAACACAAATGGAGGTTCAGAGAGCATTTGAGCTATCATCTTGTACAAGTTGTTTTAGCCAACAGTACCATGCTACCCTACACTCCTCTTCTGATGGTCTGAGGGAAGGCTGAGCACAAAACTCATGCCCCGTGTGAGGGTTGAACTCACGACCTTCAGATTATGAGACTGACGCGCTGCCTACTGCGCCAACGAGGCCATGAAAGACCTCGAGGCATTGATTGTTCGGGGTACATGGACTTTCCAAGACTCTCCTTTACCTGGTATACGTAGTTGAATACTGTCGGGTACGTGGCATATGCCATGTGCCATGTCATGGCATGTAATGCCATGCCCTTTGCTTCTAGCATCTTGCTAAACACCACACTATAACTGAAAGTAGGTTGTTTAACTATTCCAAGAGATTTTAGCGTCTAGCTAAACACTACACTATAGGTGCCGTTTTTGGTCAATGTGAAATAGAAAAGAGGATGGAGCCTGGTCAAACAGCCATTCAGGAGATTACAATTAGCTTCAACGTCCCCAATAGGTGTTTTGAAGGTTCCAACACAAATGGAGGTTCAGAGAGCATTTGAGCTATCATCTTGTACAAGTTGTTTTAGCCAATAGTACCATGCTACCCTACACTCCTCTTTTGATGGTAGTTTTTGGTCAATGTGAAATAGAAAAGAGGATGGAGCCTGGTCAAACAGCCATTCAGGAGATTACAACTAGCTTCAACGTCCCCAATAGGTGTTTTGAAGGTTCCAACACAAATGGAGGTTCAGAGAGCATTTGAGCTATCATCTTGTACAAGTTGTTTTAGCCAACAGTACCATGCTACCCTACACTCCTCTTTTGATGGTAGTTTTTGGTCAATGTGAAATAGAAAAGAGGATGGAGCCTGGTCAAAAAGCCATTCAGGAGATTACAACTAGCTTCAACGTCCCCAATAGGTGTTTTGAAGGTTCCAACACAAATGGAGGTTCAGAGAGCATTTGAGCTATCATCTTGTACAAGTTGTTCAGCCAACAGTACCATGCTACCCTACACTCCTCTTTTGATGGTCTGAGGGAAGGCTGAGCACAAAACTCATGCCCCGTGTGAGGGTCGAACTCACGACCTTCAGATTATGAGACTGACGCGCTGCCTACTGCGCCAACGAGGCCATGAAAGACCTCGAGGCATTGATTGTTCGGGGTACATGGACTTTCCAAGACTCTCCTTTACCTGGTATACGTAGTTGAATACCCGTCGGGTACGTGGCATGTGCCATGTGCCATGTCATGGCATGTAATGCCATGCCCTTTGCTTCTAGCATCTTGCTAAACACCACACTATAACTGAAAGTAGGTTGTTTAACTATTCCAAGAGATTTTAGCGTCTAGCTAAACACTACACTATAGGTGCCGTTTTTGGTCAATGTGAAATAGAAAAGAGGATGGAGCCTGGTCAAACAGCCATTCAGGAGATTACAACTAGCTTCAACGTCCCCAATAGGTGTTTTGAAGGTTCCAACACAAATGGAGGTTCAGAGAGCATTTGAGCTATCATCTTGTACAAGTTGTTTTAGCCAACAGTACCATGCTACCCTACACTCCTCTTCTGATGGTCTGAGGGAAGGCTGAGCACAAAACTCATGCCCCGTGTGAGGGTTGAACTCACGACCTTCAGATTATGAGACTGACGCGCTGCCTACTGCGCCAACGAGGCCATGAAAGACCTCGAGGCATTGATTGTTCGGGGTACATGGACTTTCCAAGACTCTCCTTTACCTGGTATACGTAGTTGAATACCCGTCGGGTACGTGGCATATGCCATGTGCCATGTCATGGCATGTAATGCCATGCCCTTTGCTTCTAGCATCTTGCTAAACACCACACTATAACTGAAAGTAGGTTGTTTAACTATTCCAAGAGATTTTAGCGTCTAGCTAAACACTACACTATAGGTGCCGTTTTTGGTCAATGTGAAATAGAAAAGAGGATGGAGCCTGGTCAAACAGCCATTCAGGAGAATACAATTAGCTTCAACGTCCCCAATAGGTGTTTTGAAGGTTCCAACACAAATGGAGGTTCAGAGAGCATTTGAGCTATCATCTTGTACAAGTTGTTTTAGCCAATAGTACCATGCTACCCTACACTCCTCTTTTGATGGTAGTTTTTGGTCAATGTGAAATAGAAAAGAGGATGGAGCCTGGTCAAACAGCCATTCAGGAGATTACAACTAGCTTCAACGTCCCCAATATGTGTTTTGAAGGTTCCAACACAAATGGAGGTTCAGAGAGCATTTGAGCTATCATCTTGTACAAGTGGTTTTAGCCAACAGTACCATGCTACCCTACACTCCTCTTTTGATGGTAGTTTTTGGTCAATGTGAAATAGAAAAGAGGATGGAGCCTGGTCAAAAAGCCATTCAGGAGATTACAACTAGCTTCAACGTCCCCAATAGGTGTTTTGAAGGTTCCAACACAAATGGAGGTTCAGAGAGCATTTGAGCTATCATCTTGTACAAGTTGTTTTAGCCAACAGTACCATGCTACCCTACACTCCTCTTTTGATGGTCTGAGGGAAGGCTGAGCACAAAACTCATGCCCCGTGTGAGGGTCGAACTCACGACCTTCAGATTATGAGACTGACGCGCTGCCTACTGCGCCAACGAGGCCATGAAAGACCTCGAGGCATTGATTGTTCGGGGTACATGGACTTTCCAAGACTCTCCTTTACCTGGTATACGTAGTTGAATACCCGTCGGGTACGTGGCATATGCCATGTGCCATGTCATGGCATGTAATGCCATGCCCTTTGCTTCTAGCATCTTGCTAAACACCACACTATAACTGAAAGTAGGTTGTTTAACTATTCCAAGAGATTTTAGCGTCTAGCTAAACACTACACTATAGGTGCCGTTTTTGGTCAATGTGAAATAGAAAAGAGGATGGAGCCTGGTCAAACAGCCATTCAGGAGATTACAATTAGCTTCAACGTCCCCAATAGGTGTTTTGAAGGTTCCAACACAAATGGAGGTTCAGAGAGCATTTGAGCTATCATCTTGTACAAGTTGTTTTAGCCAATAGTACCATGCTACCCTACACTCCTCTTTTGATGGTAGTTTTTGGTCAATGTGAAATAGAAAAGAGGATGGAGCCTGGTCAAACAGCCATTCAGGAGATTACAACTAGCTTCAACGTCCCCAATAGGTGTTTTGAAGGTTCCAACACAAATGGAGGTTCAGAGAGCATTTGAGCTATCATCTTGTACAAGTTGTTTTAGCCAACAGTACCATGCTACCCTACACTCCTCTTTTGATGGTAGTTTTTGGTCAATGTGAAATAGAAAAGAGGATGGAGCCTGGTCAAAAAGCCATTCAGGAGATTACAACTAGCTTCAACGTCCCCAATAGGTGTTTTGAAGGTTCCAACACAAATGGAGGTTCAGAGAGCATTTGAGCTATCATCTTGTACAAGTTGTTCAGCCAACAGTACCATGCTACCCTACACTCCTCTTTTGATGGTCTGAGGGAAGGCTGAGCACAAAACTCATGCCCCGTGTGAGGGTCGAACTCACGACCTTCAGATTATGAGACTGACGCGCTGCCTACTGCGCCAACGAGGCCATGAAAGACCTCGAGGCATTGATTTTTCGGGGTACATGGACTTTCCAAGACTCTCCTTTACCTGGTATACGTAGTTGAATACCCGTCGGGTACGTGGCATGTGCCATGTGCCATGTCATGGCATGTAATGCCATGCCCTTTGCTTCTAGCATCTTGCTAAACACCACACTATAACTGAAAGTAGGTTGTTTAACTATTCCAAGAGATTTTAGCGTCTAGCTAAACACTACACTATAGGTGCCGTTTTTGGTCAATGTGAAATAGAAAAGAGGATGGAGCCTGGTCAAACAGCCATTCAGGAGATTATAACTAGCTTCAACGTCCCCAATAGGTGTTTTGAAGGTTCCAACACAAATGGAGGTTCAGAGAGCATTTGAGCTATCATCTTGTACAAGTTGTTTTAGCCAACAGTACCATGCTACCCTACACTCCTCTTTTGATGGTCTGAGGGAAGGCTGAGCACAAAACTCATGCCCCGTGTGAGGGTCGAACTCACAACCTTCAGATTATGAGACTGACGCGCTGCCTACTGCGCCAACGAGGCCATGAAAGACCTCGAGGCATTGATTGTTCGGGGTACATGGACTTTCCAAGACTCTCCTTTACCTGGTATACGTAGTTGAATACCCGTCGGGTACGTGGCATATGCCATGTGCCATGTCATGGCATGTAATGCCATGCCCTTTGCTTCTAGCATCTTGCTAAACACCACACTATAACTGAAAGTAGGTTGTTTAACTATTCCAAGAGATTTTAGCGTCTAGCTAAACACTACACTATAGGTGCCGTTTTTGGTCAATGTGAAATAGAAAAGAGGATGGAGCCTGGTCAAACAGCCATTCAGGAGATTACAATTAGCTTCAACGTCCCCAATAGGTGTTTTGAAGGTTCCAACACAAAGGGAGGTTCAGAGAGCATTTGAGCTATCATCTTGTACAAGTTGTTTTAGCCAATAGTACCATGCTACCCTACACTCCTCTTTTGATGGTAGTTTTTGGTCAATGTGAAATAGAAAAGAGGATGGAGCCTGGTCAAACAGCCATTCAGGAGATTACAACTAGCTTCAACGTCCCCAATAGGTGTTTTGAAGGTTCCAACACAAATGGAGGTTCAGAGAGCATTTGAGCTATCATCTTGTACAAGTTGTTTTAGCCAACAGTACCATGCTACCCTACACTCCTCTTTTGATGGTAGTTTTTGGTCAATGTGAAATAGAAAAGAGGATGGAGCCTGGTCAAACAGCCATTCAGGAGATTACAACTAGCTTCAACGTCCCCAATAGGTGTTTTGAAGGTTCCAACACAAAT
The DNA here is from genome assembly GCF_033807715.1 of Cololabis saira. NCBI lineage: Eukaryota > Metazoa > Chordata > Actinopteri > Beloniformes > Belonidae > Cololabis > Cololabis saira. Next base: position 46,616,744 of record NC_084587.1, read on the forward strand.
GGAGGTTCAGAGAGCATTTGAGCTATCATCTTGTACAAGTTGTTTTAGCCAACAGTACCATGCTACCCTACACTCCTCTTTTGATGGTAGTTTTTGGTCAATGTGAAATAGAAAAGAGGATGGAGCCTGGTCAAACAGCCATTCAGGAGATTACAACTAGCTTCAACGTCCCCAATAGGTGTTTTGAAGGTTCCAACACAAATGGAGGTTCAGAGAGCATTTGAGCTATCATCTTGTACAAGTTGTTTTAGCCAACAGTACCATGCTACCCTACACTCCTCTTTTGATGGTCTGAGGGAAGGCTGAGCACAAAACTCATGCCCCGTGTGAGGGTCGAACTCACGACCTTCAGATTATGAGACTGACGCGCTGCCTACTGCGCCAAGGACATAGCGCATTAGTCGATGTAACTCATCCAGAAATCATCAAAATCACCCGCGACATCGCGAGAGCCAGCACGGGAACTGCACGAAAAAAGCCGTCTCAAGCGGGAGTTCGCGAGTTCGAGCCCAGGGACTGCCGATAACGAGAACGTGTTTTTTAAGAGTAAAAACAAATGAGATGGTAGAAATAAAGGTTCATTCTACACATTTTCTTCCCTAAGCTATATCCAATTTGGGACAGTTAGCCTTGTATAGATTCTAAAGGATCTTATCCTTTAGAATCTATAAGTTTATAACAATTGAATAAGAGGAAGAAACTCATAAAATCCCTTATAAACATACCATTTTATTGAAATAATAACAATAACAAATAACAACATAACAAATTATAATAATAACAAATAATAACAATAACAACAATAGAAACAGTAATAAAACAACAATAGAAACAGTAATAAAACAATAAATGCTGACTCATATTTATAAACTTCTTTTAACTTATATAAATATATATTTGCATGGTAAAATAAAACAGCAATAACAACAATAACAATCGTAGCTCTAACGTTAAGATGTAGAAAGGCACTCATTTATATTTACAATACTAATATTTTACAATAAGATGTAAAAAGGCATATAATGACTAATATTTAGAAATAAAAAAAGAAAAACACCCATAGCAATAACAATATTCCCAAAAGGATGAAGGTTTTTTAAAAAAGCTGCTAAACCCAAACACAAAAACATAAAACAGCAAAAAAGTTACCACCAAATAAACTAAACCCAACTAATTAACTTTTAAGAAGCAGGAGGGTCCTTGCTCTCTGTTTTTTTTGTTGCTTTTTCTGTAGCCATTTTTCTCCAATACAGCCCTCCATTGATCATATGATTGTGTGTCTGTTTCTCCACAGTACCAGTTGCCGAATAACTGCCTGTGTGATGGCGTTTTTTAGCTTTCTTTGCACTTGCTGCAAATAATCACATCTGTCTTTCTGGTGTATTTTCTTTTTCCTTGGGCTGTGTGCTCTTCTACCTGTTTCCTACATCCGCTTTCATTGTGTGCTTGTGTCTGGGTGGATGGTGATGATAATGGTATATATGAAAGTATGTATTGTGAAGAACCAGGTGCAGCCGTCACCTGTGAGGATGCAGCCCCTGACGGGACAACGTAGCCAGGTGGCAGTTGTGACAGGAAGTGCAGCTGTGGATGGGGCTGTGGAGTTGGGAAGATGGCTTGGGGTTGTGGCCTCCCTTTCAGTTGTGCTTCCCCAGCAGTATTTGGTGGCAATATGAATTGATGAAGCGGCAGTAAACTGGCGGACAACAGGGAAGGACCTTTCTGTAACGTTGAAGGTTTTTCTGGCCAGTCATGAGTGGGTCTGGAGCTGGGACGCCCCGGAGCAGAATTTGTTGTTCCTGTCCCCTGCTGCGCCTGCTGTACCTGTATAAAATAAATATATAAGAAGATAAGTACTTTCTTTTCAAGGCTTTAATTACCTCGGAAATGCAGGTAAATGTGAGGTAAAGTGAAATCTCTGTAAAGCTGTCAGCAGCAATAAAGGTGAAAGATAACACTTGATTGTTTTCATTGTAAATCCATTGTTTTGGTGCAAAATTGTACAGATTCTGTCATTGTTCAAATCCTTCTGTACTGAACTGTATATGAAGTATGCTGAGGTCCTCACCATTGTGTGAGTGTGGCAGCGTTTACTTCGGGGAGCTGGATGTTGGTCTCACTCATCACTCTACCGTTTGTTATCAGATGTGCTTGTATAAACGAGCCACCACTGTGAACCGGGACACCTTTTTCCCATCACAGTGCACAGCATTTGGGTAGAGAGTCTCAGGAAGACGCCTCCACCACCCTGTTACAGTCACTGAGCTTCAGGAAGACGCCTCCACCACCCTGTTACAGTCAGGACACTGAGCTGGACTGTGGGCCCCGATGAAAGATCTGAAAAATACAATCCCATACATACTATTAAAACACAACTTTTTTCAGTGTTATTATTTTGTAATGAGATATTTTGAATTGTTAATATATTTTTTAAACAGTCAAGATCTTGTTCTTGCTTAGTTTATCTACCTGTTGGTGCTCTGATGCTTCTATGGTGTCAGTTAAGTTCAGGCTTCCATCTGCCCGTCTCCTAAAACGCAGCTCCACTAGATTCAAAAATAAAATAAAAAGTGTATGAATAAAATGCAACACTTGAACAATTGGAACATTAGTCACACAGACACATAGATGTGTAACTTTGTCTGTTTATTAGCAAATACAAATTTAAGACTGTAGTGTGGATTATCTCATGCTAAACAGTGAATGAATGCCTGCAAGTACCATCATGATTCCTCCAGGGGATGGAGAGTTGTAGTTTATTCACATTCTACTAATTATATACACTGTATTTACTTATTAATGCTATTGTTGTTAATATTAAAAACAGGGATTGAAAATATATATGGTTTATAATAATGGATTGTAAAGATTTATTTCCAATTTGGAGGAAAACACCTTTATGTTTTGTTAGATTGATCTACAAAGCCAAATCATGCTCATCTGATTTACTCCTATATCCGATTTTCAATCATTATAATTCGCCCAAGGTTTGTTCATAAAAAGTTGATGATCCTTTGTTCCCTTTTTGCACTGCATTGTATTCTTTATCCGTACATAACTTTACATTCACAGGATTTAGCATCCGTCCCAAAACCACCTTTACGAGTGGTTTTGGCGCCTTTTTGACGCAGAACCATCTCAGCCCTTCCATCACCGTTAGTAGCATGTACGTTACAGAGCTACGGCACAGATCACTATAAAAATGTATTTGCACTTACTTCTGAAACGTCCGGAAAATGTGTGGTGGGAGGATTTGCTGTAGTCGGAACAATCTTCAGGCTGGTTTTTCTGAACAGCGTAAAGCGGAAAAAAACTTCCCCAGCAGCTCCGCAGCGTGGGCGGAGCCTGTACTCGCTCCTGATTGGTCCATTTCTGGATGTCGTCGGGGCATCCAGAAATGGACCGAGCCCTGATTGGTCGGAGCTGTCAATTCTTGGTTAATTCTTGGATAGATGCAGGAACGCGATTGGCTGTCACAACCAGGAATAACCAAGAATAACCTAGATTTACAAGTGGCCAGAGGCGCCAACGAGGCCATGATAGACCTCGAGGCATTGATTGTTCGGGGTACATGGACTTTCCAAGACTCTCCTTTACCTGGTATACGTAGTTGAATACCCGTCGGGTACGTGGCATATGCCATGTGCCATGTCATGGCATGTGATGCCATGCCCTTTGCTTCTAGCATCTTGCTAAACACCACACTATAACTGAAAGTAGGTTGTTTAACTATTCCAATAGATTTTAGCGTCTAGCTAAACACTACACTATAGGTGCCGTTGTTGGTCAATGTGAAATAGAAAAGAGGATTGATCCTGGTCAAACAGCCATTCAGGAGATTACAACTAGCTTCAACGTCCCCAATAGGTGTTTTGAAGGTCCCAACACAAATGGAGGTCCAGAGAGCATCTGAGGTATCATCCTGTACAAGTTGTTTAGCCAACAGTACCAGGCTAAACTACAATCCTCTTTTGATTACAACTAGCTTCAACGTCCCCAATAGGTGTTTTGAAGGTTCCAACACAAATGGAGGTTCAGAGAGCATTTGAGCTATCATCTTGTACAAGTTGTTTTAGCCAACAGTACCATGCTACCCTACACTCCTCTTTTGATGGTCTGAGGGAAGGCTGAGCACAAAACTCATGCCCCGTGTGAGGGTCGAACTCACGACCTTCAGATTATGAGACTGACGCGCTGCCTACTGCGCCAACGAGGCCATGAAAGACCTCGAGGCATTGATTGTTCGGGGTACATGGACTTTCCAAGACTCTCCTTTACCTGGTATACGTAGTTGAATACCCGTCGGGTACGTGGCATATGCCATGTGCCATGTCATGGCATGTGATGCCATGCCCTTTGCTTCTAGCATCTTGCTAAACACCACACTATAACTGAAAGTAGGTTGTTTAACTATTCCAATAGATTTTAGCGTCTAGCTAAACACTACACTATAGGTGCCGTTGTTGGTCAATGTGAAATAGAAAAGAGGATTGATCCTGGTCAAACAGCCATTCAGGAGATTACAACTAGCTTCAACGTCCCCAATAGGTGTTTTGAAGGTCCCAACACAAATGGAGGTCCAGAGAGCATCTGAGGTATCATCCTGTACAAGTTGTTTAGCCAACAGTACCAGGCTAAACTACAATCCTCTTTTGATTACAACTAGCTTCAACGTCCCCAATAGGTGTTTTGAAGGTTCCAACACAAATGGAGGTTCAGAGAGCATTTGAGCTATCATCTTGTACAAGTTGTTTTAGCCAACAGTACCATGCTACCCTACACTCCTCTTTTGATGGTCTGAGGGAAGGCTGAGCACAAAACTCATGCCCCGTGTGAGGGTCGAACTCACGACCTTCAGATTATGAGACTGACGCGCTGCCTACTGCGCCAACGAGGCCATGAAAGACCTCGAGGCATTGATTGTTCGGGATACATGGACTTTCCAAGACTCTCCTTTACCTGGTATACGTAGTTGAATACCCGTCGGGTACGTGGCATATGCCATGTGCCATGTCATGGCATGTGATGCCATGCCCTTTGCTTCTAGCATCTTGCTAAACACCACACTATAACTGAAAGTAGGTTGTTTAACTATTCCAAGAGATTTTAGCGTCTAGCTAAACACTACACTATAGGTGCCGTTTTTGGTCAATGTGAAATAGAAAAGAGGATGGATCCTGGTCAAACAGCCATTCAGGAGATTACAACTAGCTTCAACGTCCCCAATAGGTGTTTTGAAGGTCCCAACACAAATGGAGGTCCAGAGAGCATCTGAGGTATCATCCTGTACAAGTTGTTTAGCCAACAGTACCAGGCTAAACTACAATCCTCTTTTGATGTTAGTTTTTGGTCAATGTGAAATAGAAAAGAGGATGGAGCTTGGTCAAAAAGCCATTCAGGAGATTACAACTAGCTTCAACATCCCCAATAGGTGTTTTGAAGGTCCCAACACAAATGGAGGTCCAGAGAGCAGCTGAGGTATCATCTTGTACAAGTTTTTTAGCCAACAGTACCAGGCTACACTACACTCCTCTTTTGATGGTAGTTTTTGGTCAATGTGAAATAGAAAAGAGGATGGAGCTTGGTCAAACAGCCATTTAGGAGATTACAACTAGCTTCAACATCCCCAATAGGTGTTTTGAAGGTTCCAAAACAAATGGAGGTTCAGAGAGCATTTGAGGTATCATCTTGTACAAGTTGTTTTAGCCAACAGTACCATGCTACCCTACACTCCTCTTTTGATGGTCTGAGGGAAGGCTGAGCACAAAACTCATAACCCGTGTGAGGGTCGAACTCACGACCTTCAGATTATGAGACTGACGCGCTGCCTACTGCGCCAACGAGGCCATGAAAGACAGCTAGGCATTGATTGTTCGGGGTACATGGACTTTCCAAGACTCTCCTTTACCTGGTATACGTAGTTGAATACCCGTCGGGTACGTGGCATGTGCCATGTGCCATGTCATGGCATGTAATGCCATGCCCTTTGCTTCTAGCATCTTGCTAAACACCACACTATAACTGAAAGTAGGTTGTTTAACTATTCCAAGAGATTTTAGCGTCTAGCTAAACACTACACTATAGGTGCCGTTTTTGGTCAATGTGAAATAGAAAAGAGGATGGAGCCTGGTCAAACAGACATTCAGGAGATTACAACTAGCTTAAACGTCCCCAATAGGTGTTTTGAAGGTTCCAACACAAATGGAGGTTCAGAGAGCATTTGAGCTATCATCTTGTACAAGTTGTTTTAGCCAACAGTACCATGCTACCCTACACTCCTCTTTTGATGGTCTGAGGGAAGGCTGAGCACAAAACTCATGCCCCGTGTGAGGGTCGAACTCAGGACCTTCAGATTATGAGACTGACGCGCTGCCTACTGCGCCAACGAGGCCATGAAAGACCTCGAGGCATTGATTGTTCGGGGTACATGGACTTTCCAAGACTCTCCTTTACCTGGTATACGTAGTTGAATACCCGTCGGGTACGTGGCATATGCCATGTGCCATGTCACAGCATGTGATGCCATGCCCTTTGCTTCTAGCATCTTGCTAAACACCACACTATAACTGAAAGTAGGTTGTTTAACTATTCCAAGAGATTTTAGCGTCTAGCTAAACACTACACTATAGGTGCCGTTTTTGGTCAATGTGAAATAGAAAAGAGGATGGAGCCTGGTCAAACAGACATTCAGGAGATTACAACTAGCTTAAACGTCCCCAATAGGTGTTTTGAAGGTTCCAACACAAATGGAGGTTCAGAGAGCATTTGAGCTATCATCTTGTACAAGTTGTTTTAGCCAACAGTACCATGCTACCCAACACTCCTCTTTTGATGGTCTGAGGGAAGGCTGAGCACAAAACTCATGCCCCGTGTGAGGGTCGAACTCAGGACCTTCAGATTATGAGACTGACGCGCTGCCTACTGCGCCAACGAGGCCATGAAAGACCTCGAGGCATTGATTGTTCGGGGTACATGGACTTTCCAAGACTCTCCTTTACCTGGTATACGTAGTTGAATACCCGTCGGGTACGTGGCATATGCCATGTGCCATGTCACAGCATGTGATGCCATGCCCTTTGCTTCTAGCATCTTGCTAAACACCACACTATAACTGAAAGTAGGTTGTTTAACTATTCCAAGAGATTTTAGCGTCTAGCTAAACACTACACTATAGGTGCCGTTTTTGGTCAATGTGAAATAGAAAAGAGGATGGATCCTGGTCAAACAGCCATTCAGGAGATTACAACTAGCTTCAACGTCCCCAATAGGTGTTTTGAAGGTCCCAACACAAATGGAGGTCCAGAGAGCATCTGAGGTATCATCCTGTACAAGTTTTTTAGCCAACAGTACCAGGATAAACTACAATCCTCTTTTGATGTTAGTTTTTGGTCAATGTGAAATAGAAAAGAGGATGGAGCTTGGTCAAAAAGCCATTCAGGAGATTACAACTAGCTTCAACATCCCCAATAGGTGTTTTGAAGGTTCCAAAACAAATGGAGGTCCAGAGAGCATTTGAGGTATCATCTTGTACAAGTTGTTTTAGCCAACAGTACCATGCTACCCTACACTCCTCTTTTGATGGTCTGAGGGAAGGCTTAGCACAAAACTCATGCCCCGTGTGAGGGTCGAACTCACGACCTTCAGATTATGAGACTGACGCGCTGCCTACTGCGCCAACGAGGCCATGAAAGACCGCGAGGCATTGATTGTTCGGGATACATGGACTTTCCAAGACTCTCCTTTACCTGGTATACGTAGTTGAATACCCGTCGGGTACGTGGCATATGCCATGTGCCATGTCATGGCATGTAATGCCATGCCCTTTGCGTCTAGCATCTTGCTAAACACCACACTATAACTGAAAGTAGGTTGTTTAACTACTCCAAGAGATTTTAGCGTCTAGCTAAACACTACACTATAGGTGCCGTTTTTGGTCAATGTGAAATAGAAAAGAGGATGGAGCCTGGTCAAACAGCCATTCAGGAGATTACAACTAGCTTCAACGTCCCCAATAGGTGTTTTGAAGGTCCCAACACAAATGGAGGTCCAGAGAGCATCTGAGGTATCATCCTGTACAAGTTGTTTAGCCAACAGTACCAGGCTAAACTACAATCCTCTTTTGATTACAACTAGCTTCAACGTCCCCAATAGGTGTTTTGAAGGTTCCAACACAAATGGAGGTTCAGAGAGCATTTGAGCTATCATCTTGTACAAGTTGTTTTAGCCAACAGTACCATGCTACCCTACACTCCTCTTTTGATGGTCTGAGGGAAGGCTGAGCACAAAACTCATGCCCCGTGTGAGGGTCGAACTCACGACCTTCAGATTATGAGACTGACGCGCTGCCTACTGCGCCAACGAGGCCATGAAAGACCTCGAGGCATTGATTGTTCGGGATACATGGACTTTCCAAGACTCTCCTTTACCTGGTATACGTAGTTGAATACCCGTCGGGTACGTGGCATATGCCATGTGCCATGTCATGGCATGTGATGCCATGCCCTTTGCTTCTAGCATCTTGCTAAACACCACACTATAACTGAAAGTAGGTTGTTTAACTATTCCAAGAGATTTTAGCGTCTAGCTAAACACTACACTATAGGTGCCGTTTTTGGTCAATGTGAAATAGAAAAGAGGATGGATCCTGGTCAAACAGCCATTCAGGAGATTACAACTAGCTTCAACGTCCCCAATAGGTGTTTTGAAGGTCCCAACACAAATGGAGGTCCAGAGAGCATCTGAGGTATCATCCTGTACAAGTTGTTTAGCCAACAGTACCAGGCTAAACTACAATCCTCTTTTGATGTTAGTTTTTGGTCAATGTGAAATAGAAAAGAGGATGGAGCTTGGTCAAAAAGCCATTCAGGAGATTACAACTAGCTTCAACATCCCCAATAGGTGTTTTGAAGGTCCCAACACAAATGGAGGTCCAGAGAGCAGCTGAGGTATCATCTTGTACAAGTTTTTTAGCCAACAGTACCAGGCTACACTACACTCCTCTTTTGATGGTAGTTTTTGGTCAATGTGAAATAGAAAAGAGGATGGAGCTTGGTCAAACAGCCATTTAGGAGATTACAACTAGCTTCAACATCCCCAATAGGTGTTTTGAAGGTTCCAAAACAAATGGAGGTTCAGAGAGCATTTGAGGTATCATCTTGTACAAGTTGTTTTAGCCAACAGTACCATGCTACCCTACACTCCTCTTTTGATGGTCTGAGGGAAGGCTGAGCACAAAACTCATAACCCGTGTGAGGGTCGAACTCACAACCTTCAGATTATGAGACTGACGCGCTGCCTACTGCGCCAACGAGGCCATGAAAGACAGCTAGGCATTGATTGTTCGGGGTACATGGACTTTCCAAGACTCTCCTTTACCTGGTATACGTAGTTGAATACCCGTCGGGTACGTGGCATGTGCCATGTGCCATGTCATGGCATGTAATGCCATGCCCTTTGCTTCTAGCATCTTGCTAAACACCACACTATAACTGAAAGTAGGTTGTTTAACTATTCCAAGAGATTTTAGCGTCTAGCTAAACACTACACTATAGGTGCCGTTTTTGGTCAATGTGAAATAGAAAAGAGGATGGAGCCTGGTCAAACAGACATTCAGGAGATTACAACTAGCTTAAACGTCCCCAATAGGTGTTTTGAAGGTTCCAACACAAATGGAGGTTCAGAGAGCATTTGAGCTATCATCTTGTACAAGTTGTTTTAGCCAACAGTACCATGCTACCCTACACTCCTCTTTTGATGGTCTGAGGGAAGGCTGAGCACAAAACTCATGCCCCGTGTGAGGGTCGAACTCAGGACCTTCAGATTATGAGACTGACGCGCTGCCTACTGCGCCAACGAGGCCATGAAAGACCTCGAGGCATTGATTGTTCGGGGTACATGGACTTTCCAAGACTCTCCTTTACCTGGTATACGTAGTTGAATACCCGTCGGGTACGTGGCATATGCCATGTGCCATGTCACAGCATGTGATGCCATGCCCTTTGCTTCTAGCATCTTGCTAAACACCACACTATAACTGAAAGTAGGTTGTTTAACTATTCCAAGAGATTTTAGCGTCTAGCTAAACACTACACTATAGGTGCCGTTTTTGGTCAATGTGAAATAGAAAAGAGGATGGATCCTGGTCAAACAGCCATTCAGGAGATTACAACTAGCTTCAACGTCCCCAATAGGTGTTTTGAAGGTCCCAACACAAATGGAGGTCCAGAGAGCATCTGAGGTATCATCCTGTACAAGTTTTTTAGCCAACAGTACCAGGCTAAACTACAATCCTCTTTTGATGTTAGTTTTTGGTCAATGTGAAATAGAAAAGAGGATGGAGCTTGGTCAAAAAGCCATTCAGGAGATTACAACTAGCTTCAACATCCCCAATAGGTGTTTTGAAGGTTCCAAAACAAATGGAGGTCCAGAGAGCATTTGAGGTATCATCTTGTACAAGTTGTTTTAGCCAACAGTACCATGCTACCCTACACTCCTCTTTTGATGGTCTGAGGGAAGGCTTAGCACAAAACTCATGCCCCGTGTGAGGGTCGAACTCACGACCTTCAGATTAAGAGACCTGCGCGCTGCCTACTGCGCCAACGAGGCCATGAAAGACCGCGAGGCATTGATTGTTCGGGGTACATGGACTTTCCAAGACTCTCCTTTACCTGGTATACGTAGTTGAATACCCGTCGGGTACGTGGCATGTGCCATGTGCCATGTCATGGCATGTAATGCCATGCCCTTTGCTTCTAGCATCTTGCTAAACACCACACTATAACTGAAAGTAGGTTGTTTAACTATTCCAAGAGATTTTAGCGTCTAGCTAAACACTACACTATAGGTGCCGTTTTTGGTCAATGTGAAATAGAAAAGAGGATGGAGCCTGGTCAAACAGACATTCAGGAGATTACAACTAGCTTAAACGTCCCCAATAGGTGTTTTGAAGGTTCCAACACAAATGGAGGTTCAGAGAGCATTTGAGCTATCATCTTGTACAAGTTGTTTTAGCCAACAGTACCATGCTACCCAACACTCCTCTTTTGATGGTCTGAGGGAAGGCTGAGCACAAAACTCATGCCCCGTGTGAGGGTCGAACTCAGGACCTTCAGATTATGAGACTGACGCGCTGCCTACTGCGCCAACGAGGCCATGAAAGACCTCGAGGCATTGATTGTTCGGGGTACATGGAATTCCAAGACTCTCCTTTACCTGGTATACGTAGTTGAATACCCGTCGGGTACGTGGCATATGCCATGTGCCATGTCACAGCATGTGATGCCATGCCCTTTGCTTCTAGCATCTTGCTAAACACCACACTATAACTGAAAGTAGGTTGTTTAACTACTCCAAGAGATTTTAGCGTCTAGCTAAACACTACACTATAGGTGCCGTTTTTGGTCAATGTGAAATAGAAAAGAGGATGGAGCCTGGTCAAACAGCCATTCAGGAGATTACAACTAGCTTCAACGTCCCCAATAGGTGTTTTGAAGGTTCCAACACAAATGGAGGTTCAGAGAGCATTTGAGCTATCATCTTGTACAAGTTGTTTTAGCCAACAGTACCATGCTACCCTACACTCCTCTTTTGATGGTAGTTTTTGGTCAATGTGAAATAGAAAAGAGGATGGAGCCTGGTCAAAAAGCCATTCAGGAGATTACAACTAGCTTCAACGTCCCCAACAGGTGTTTTGAAGATTCCAACACAAATGGAGGTTCAGAGAGCATTTGAGCTATCATCTTGTACAAGTTGTTTTAGCCAACAGTACCATGCTACCGTACACTCCTCTTTTGATGGTCTGAGGGAAGGCTGAGCACAAAACTCATGCCCCGTGTGAGGGTCGAACTCACGACCTTCAGATTATGAGACTGACGCGCTGCCTACTGCGCCAACGAGGCCATGAAAGACGTCGAGGCATTGATTGTTCGGGGTACATGGACTTTCCAAGACTCTCCTTTACCTAGTATACGTAGTTGAATACCCGTCGGGTACGTGGCATATGCCATGTGCCATGTCATGGCATGTGATGCCATGCCCTTTGCTTCTAGCATCTTGCTAAACACCACACTATAACTGAAAGTAGGTTGTTTAACTATTCCAAGAGATTTTAGCGTCTAGCTAAACACTACACTATAGGTGCCGTTTTTGGTCAATGTGAAATAGAAAAGAGGATGGATCCTGGTCAAACAGCCATTCAGGAGATTACAACTAGCTTCAACGTCCCCAATAGGTGTTTTGAAGGTCCCAACACAAATGGAGGTCCAGAGAGCATCTGAGGTATCATCCTGTACAAGTTTTTTAGCCAACAGTACCAGGCTAAACTACAATCCTCTTTTGATGTTAGTTTTTGGTCAATGTGAAATAGAAAAGAGGATGGAGCTTGGTCAAACAGCCATTCAGGAGATTACAACTAGCTTCAACATCCCCAATAGGTGTTTTGAAGGTTCCAAAACAAATGGAGGTCCAGAGACCATTTGAGGTATCATCTTGTACAAGTTGTTTTAGCCAACAGTACCATGCTACCCTACACTCCTCTTTTGATGGTCTGAGGGAAGGCTTAGCACAAAACTCATGCCCCGTGTGAGGGTCGAACTCACGACCTTCAGATTAAGAGACCTGCGCGCTGCCTACTGCGCCAACGAGGCCATGAAAGACCGCGAGGCATTGATTGTTCGGGGTACATGGACTTTCCAAGACTCTCCTTTACCTGGTATACGTAGTTGAATACCCGTCGGGTACGTGGCATGTGCCATGTGCCATGTCATGGCATGTAATGCCATGCCCTTTGCTTCTAGCATCTTGCTAAACACCACACTATAACTGAAAGTAGGTTGTTTAACTATTCCAAGAGATTTTAGCGTCTAGCTAAACACTACACTATAGGTGCCGTTTTTGGTCAATGTGAAATAGAAAAGAGGATGGAGCCTGGTCAAACAGACATTCAGGAGATTACAACTAGCTTAAACGTCCCCAATAGGTGTTTTGAAGGTTCCAACACAAATGGAGGTTCAGAGAGCATTTGAGCTATCATCTTGTACAAGTTGTTTTAGCCAACAGTACCATGCTACCCAACACTCCTCTTTTGATGGTCTGAGGGAAGGCTGAGCACAAAACTCATGCCCCGTGTGAGGGTCGAACTCAGGACCTTCAGATTATGAGACTGACGCGCTGCCTACTGCGCCAACGAGGCCATGAAAGACCTCGAGGCATTGATTGTTCGGGGTACATGGAATTCCAAGACTCTCCTTTACCTGGTATACGTAGTTGAATACCCGTCGGGTACGTGGCATATGCCATGTGCCATGTCACAGCATGTGATGCCATGCCCTTTGCTTCTAGCATCTTGCTAAACACCACACTATAACTGAAAGTAGGTTGTTTAACTACTCCAAGAGATTTTAGCGTCTAGCTAAACACTACACTATAGGTGCCGTTTTTGGTCAATGTGAAATAGAAAAGAGGATGGAGCCTGGTCAAACAGCCATTCAGGAGATTACAACTAGCTTCAACGTCCCCAATAGGTGTTTTGAAGGTTCCAACACAAATGGAGGTTCAGAGAGCATTTGAGCTATCATCTTGTACAAGTTGTTTTAGCCAACAGTACCATGCTACCCTACACTCCTCTTTTGATGGTAGTTTTTGGTCAATGTGAAATAGAAAAGAGGATGGAGCCTGGTCAAACAGCCATTCAGGAGATTACAACTAGCTTCAACGTCCCCAACAGGTGTTTTGAAGATTCCAACACAAATGGAGGTTCAGAGAGCATTTGAGCTATCATCTTGTACAAGTTGTTTTAGCCAACAGTACCATGCTACCGTACACTCCTCTTTTGATGGTCTGAGGGAAGGCTGAGCACAAAACTCATGCCCCGTGTGAGGGTCGAACTCACGACCTTCAGATTATGAGACTGACGCGCTGCCTACTGCGCCAACGAGGCCATGAAAGACGTCGAGGCATTGATTGTTCGGGGTACATGGACTTTCCAAGACTCTCCTTTACCTAGTATACGTAGTTGAATACCCGTCGGGTACGTGGCATATGCCATGTGCCATGTCATGGCATGTGATGCCATGCCCTTTGCTTCTAGCATCTTGCTAAACACCACACTATAACTGAAAGTAGGTTGTTTAACTATTCCAAGAGATTTTAGCGTCTAGCTAAACACTACACTATAGGTGCCGTTTTTGGTCAATGTGAAATAGAAAAGAGGATGGATCCTGGTCAAACAGCCATTCAGGAGATTACAACTAGCTTCAACGTCCCCAATAGGTGTTTTGAAGGTCCCAACACAAATGGAGGTCCAGAGAGCATCTGAGGTATCATCCTGTACAAGTTTTTTAGCCAACAGTACCAGGCTAAACTACAATCCTCTTTTGATGTTAGTTTTTGGTCAATGTGAAATAGAAAAGAGGATGGAGCTTGGTCAAACAGCCATTCAGGAGATTACAACTAGCTTCAACATCCCCAATAGGTGTTTTGAAGGTTCCAAAACAAATGGAGGTCCAGAGACCATTTGAGGTATCATCTTGTACAAGTTGTTTTAGCCAACAGTACCATGCTACCCTACACTCCTCTTTTGATGGTCTGAGGGAAGGCTTAGCACAAAACTCATGCCCCGTGTGAGGGTCGAACTCACGACCTTCAGATTATGAGTCTGACGTGCTGCCTACTGCGCCAACGAGGCCATGAAAGACCTCGAGGCATTGATTGTTCGGGGTACATGGACTTTCCAAGACTCTCCTTTACCTAGTATACGTAGTTGAATACCCGTCGGGTACGTGGCATATGCCATGTGCCATGTCATGGCATGTGATGCCATGCCCTTTGCTTCTAGCATCTTGCTAAACACCACACTATAACTGAAAGTAGGTTGTTTAACTATTCCAAGAGATTTTAGCGTCTAGCTAAACACTACACTATAGGTGCCGTTTTTTGGTCAATGTGAAATAGAAAAGAGGATGGAGCCTGGTCAAACAGCCATTCAGGAGATTACAACTAGCTTCAACGTCCCCAATAGGTGTTTTGAAGGTTCCAACACAAATGGAGGTTCAGAGAGCATTTGAGCTATCATCTTGTACAAGTTGTTTTAGCCAACAGTACCATGCTACCCTACACTCCTCTTTTGATGGTAGTTTTTGGTCAATGTGAAATAGAAAAGAGGATGGAGCCTGGTCAAACAGCCATTCAGGAGATTACAACTAGCTTCAACGTCCCCAATAGGTGTTTTGAAGGTTCCAACACAATTGGAGGTTCAGAGAGCATTTGAGCTATCATCTTGTACAAGTTGTTATAGCCAACAGTACCATGCTACCCTACACTCCTCTTTTGATGGTCTGAGGGAAGGCTGAGCACAAAACTCATGCCCCGTGTGAGGGTCGAACTCACGACCTTCAGATTATGAGACTGACGCGCTGCCTACTGCGCCAACGAGGCCACGAAAGACCTCGAGGCATTGATTGTTCGGGGTACATGGACTTTCCAAGACTCTCCTTTACCTGGTATACGTAGTTGAATACCCGTCGGGTACGTGGCATATGCCATGTGCCATGTCATGGCATGTAATGCCATGCCCTTTGCGTCTAGCATCTTGCTAAACACCACACTATAACTGAAAGTAGGTTGTTTAACTACTCCAAGAGATTTTAGCGTCTAGCTAAACACTACACTATAGGTGCCGTTTTTGGTCAATGTGAAATAGAAAAGAGGATGGAGCTTGGTCAAAAAGCCATTCAGGAGATTACAACTAGCTTCAACATCCCCAATAGGTGTTTTGAAGGTCCCAACACAAATGGAGGTCCAGAGAGCATCTGAGGTATCATCCTGTACAAGTTTTTTAGCCAACAGTACCAGGCTAAACTACAATCCTCTTTTGATGTTAGTTTTTGGTCAATGTGAAATAGAAAAGAGGATGGAGCTTGGTCAAAAAGCCATTCAGGAGATTACAACTAGCTTCAACATCCCCAATAGGTGTTTTGAAGGTTCCAAAACAAATGGAGGTCCAGAGAGCATTTGAGGTATCATCTTGTACAAGTTGTTTTAGCCAACAGTACCATGCTACCCTACACTCCTCTTTTGATGGTCTGAGGGAAGGCTGAGCACAAAACTCATGTCCCGTGTGAGGGTCGAACTCACGACCTTCAGATTATGAGACTGACGCGCTGCCTACTGCGCCAACGAGGCCATGAAAGACCTCGAGGCATTGATTGTTCGGGGTACATGGACTTTCCAAGACTCTCCTTTACCTGGTATACGTAGTTGAATACCCGTCGGGTACGTGGCATATGCCATGTGCCATGTCATGGCATTTGATGCCATGCCCTTTGCTTCTAGCATCTTGCTAAACACCACACTATAACTGAAAGTAGGTTGTTTAACTATTCCAATAGATTTCAGCGTCTAGCTAAACACTACACTATAGGTGCCGTTTTTGGTCAATGTGAAATAGAAAAGAGGATGGATCCTGGTCAAACAGCCATTCAGGAGATTACAACTAGCTTCAACGTCCCCAATAGGTGTTTTGAAGGTCCCAACACAAATGGAGGTCCAGAGAGCATCTGAGGTATCATCCTGTACAAGTTGTTTAGCCAACAGTACCAGGCTAAACTACAATCCTCTTTTGATGTTAGTTTTTGGTCAATGTGAAATAGAAAAGAGGATGGAGCCATGTCAAACAGCCATTTAGGAGATTACAACTAGCTTCAACATCCCCAATAGGTGTTTTGAAGGTTCCAAAACAAATAGAGGTCCAGAGAGCATTTGAGGTATCATCTTGTACAAGTTGTTTTAGCCAACAGTACCATGCTACGCTACACTGCTCTTTTGATGGTCTGAGGGAAGGCTGAGCACAAAACTCATGCCCCGTGTGAGGGTCGAGCTCACGACCTTCAGATTATGAGACTGACGCACTGCCTACTGCGCCAACGAGGCCATGAAACCCCTCTAGGCATTGATTGTTCGGGGTACATGGACTTTCCAAGACTCTCCTTTACCTGGTATACGTAGTTGAATACCCGTCGGGTACGTGGCATATGCCATGTGCCATGTCATGGCATGTAATGCCATGCCCTTTGCTTCTAGCATCTTGCTAAACACCACACTATAACTGAAAGTAGGTTGTTTAACTATTCCAAGAGATTTTAGCGTCTAGCTAAACACTACACTATAGGTGCCGTTTTTGGTCAATGTGAAATAGAAAAGAGGATGGAGCCTGGTCAAACAGCCATTCAGGAGATTACAACTAGCTTCAACGTCCCCAATAGGTGTTTTGAAGGTTCCAACACAATTGGATGTTCAGAGAGCATTTGAGCTATCATCTTGTACAAGTTGTTTTAGCCAACAGTACCATGCTACCCTACACTCCTATTTTGATGGTCTGAGGGAAGGCTGAGCACAAAACTCATGCCCCGTGTGAGGGTCGAACTCACGACCTTCAGATTATGAGACTGACGCGCTGCATACTGCGCCAACGAGGCCACGAAAGACCTCGAGGCATTGATTGTTCGGGGTACATGGACTTTCCAAGACTCTCCTTTACCTGGTATACGTAGTTGAATACCCGTCGGGTACGTGGCATATGCCATGTGCCATGTCATGGCATGTAATGCCATGCCCTTTGCTTCTAGCATCTTGCTAAACACCACACTATAACTGAAAGTAGGTTGTTTAACTACTCCAAGAGATTTTAGCGTCTAGCTAAACACTACACTATAGGTGCCGTTTTTGGTCAATGTGAAATAGAAAAGAGGATGGAGCTTGGTCAAAAAGCCATTCAGGAGATTACAACTAGCTTCAACATCCCCAATAGGTGTTTTGAAGGTCCCAACACAAATGGAGGTCCAGAGAGCATCTGAGGTATCATCCTGTACAAGTTTTTTAGCCAACAGTACCAGGCTAAACTACAATCCTCTTTTGATGTTAGTTTTTGGTCAATGTGAAATAGAAAAGAGGATGGAGCTTGGTCAAAAAGCCATTCAGGAGATTACAACTAGCTTCAACATCCCCAATAGGTGTTTTGAAGGTTCCAAAACAAATGGAGGTCCAGAGAGCATTTGAGGTATCATCTTGTACAAGTTGTTTTAGCCAACAGTACCATGCTACCCTACACTCCTCTTTTGATGGTCTGAGGGAAGGCTTATCACAAAACTCATGCCCCGTGTGAGGGTCGAACTCACGACCTTCAGATTATGAGACTGACGCGCTGCCTACTGCGCCAACGAGGCCATGAAAGACCGCGAGGCATTGATTGTTCGGGGTACATGGACTTTCCAAGACTCTCCTTTACCTGGTATACGTAGTTGAATACCCGTCGGGTACGTGGCATATGCCATGTGCCATGTCATGGCATGTAATGCCATGCCCTTTGCGTCTAGCATCTTGCTAAACACCACACTATAACTGAAAGTAGGTTGTTTAACTACTCCAAGAGATTTTAGCGTCTAGCTAAACACTACACTATAGGTGCCGTTTTTGGTCAATGTGAAATAGAAAAGAGGATGGAGCCTGGTCAAACAGCCATTCAGGAGATTACAACTAGCTTAAACGTCCCCAATAGGTGTTTTGAAGGTTCCAACACAAATGGAGGTTCAGAGAGCATTTGAGCTATCATCTTGTACAAGTTGTTTTAGCCAACAGTACCATGCTACCCTACACTCCTCTTTTGATGGTAGTTTTTGGTCAATGTGAAATAGAAAAGAGGATGGAGCCTGGTCAAACAGCCATTCAGGAGATTACAACTAGCTTCAACGTCCCCAACAGGTGTTTTGAAGGTTCCAACACAAATGGAGGTTCAGAGAGCATTTGAGCTATCATCTTGTACAAGTTGTTTTAGCCAACAGTACCATGCTACCCTACACTCCTCTTTTGATGGTAGTTTTTGGTCAATGTGAAATAGAAAAGAGGATGGAGCCTGGTCAAACAGCCATTCAGGAGATTACAACTAGCTTCAACGTCCCCAACAGGTGTTTTGAAGGTTCCAACACAAATGGAGGTTCAGAGAGCATTTGAGCTATCATCTTGTACAAGTTGTTTTAGCCAACAGTACCATGCTACCGTACACTCCTCTTTTGATGGTCTGAGGGAAGGCTGAGCACAAAACTCATGCCCCGTGTGAGGGTCGAACTCACGACCTTCAGATTATGAGACTGACGCGCTGCCTACTGCGCCAACGAGGCCATGAAAGACCTCGAGGCATTGATTGTTCGGGGTACATGGACTTTCCAAGACTCTCCTTTACCTAGTATACGTAGTTGAATACCCGTCGGGTACGTGGCATATGCCATGTGCCATGTCATGGCATGTGATGCCATGCCCTTTGCTTCTAGCATCTTGCTAAACACCACACTATAACTGAAAGTAGGTTGTTTAACTATTCCAAGAGATTTTAGCGTCTAGCTAAACACTACACTATAGGTGCCGTTAGGGGTGGGCGGTACACCGGTGTCATAGTCATCACCGGTGTGGCACTGTCCCACGACATGGATTTTGCAATACCGTCAATACCGTAATAAATCAATTATAAAATAATAAGCCTAAATAAGGCATTAAAAACGTCGGTGATATGCAAGGTTTGCTGCCGTGTTGTGACAGCAAGAGGTGGAAACACAAGCAACCTGTTTCATCACTTAAAAAACACGCACGCCCGTGAATATGAAGAGGCAACCCGGGCCAAAACGAGCGCAAGTGGGACCAGCAGCTGGTCCCGCTGCTCCGCTGCTCCGCTGGAGCTGCTGAGCAGCACCAGCGGAGCACGTCCCAAGACTACACAGCTTTCACTGCAGGCATCGTTTATGCTGCTACACCTTACGACAAGAGTAGTAAGAAATGACAGGGCTTAAAGTATTCCGGCACCGTGCCGGATCTCCGGCGTACGGAGTTTTTTTTTCTCGGCGTGCGAGTTTGAGTGCTTTAAAAAAAAAAAAAAAAAAAAAAAGGTTTGAGAGAGAAAAAAAAGGTTGAGTCAACCGAGTTCGTCTACCAATGGAATGAGAGGAAAGCAGCTCTGGCGCTCAACCAAACAAACACTAGCCAATCAGAAGTAGAGCTGGGCGGGTCTTTGACGGCAGCGGAGCGCAGAGCGCTGTTTCAACCTGCTGGAATACCAGTCACCGACTTCAAGATGGAGAAAAAATTAATGAATGTCGGTTTAAAAGAATCTTTTTGCCCAGAAGAAAAAAAGAGTGACAAAAAAATACCCATAACCATGTTCTTCTCTCGAAAAAACACACCTGTACCGCGGGCTTTAGAAGAAAAAGACGCAACAGCGCGAGTCGGGATGGAGCGGCTCAGAAGAGCAGGGAAATACGTGCGAGGCGGTGCTGATCTCCGCAATTTGAAGCTTTGTATAATAATTATTAAAAAAAAAGGGTTGCTACTATGTGAATATCACTTATCACGGGTTCTTTTTGGAACGTAACCCTCTCGAAAAACAAGGGATTACTGTATATGAATACTCATCATGGCATAAACCTGTCAAGTTTTGGATTTAAAATTAAGGGAAATTTTCCACCACCCGCTGTCCAACCAGCCCAACCGAGGTCCAGTATTACATTTTAAGACAGGTTTACAAAATATTTAAAATATAATATAATAAAAATAAATATTATATATATATATATATATATATATATATATATATATATATATATATATATATATATATATATATATATATATATATATATATATATATATATATATATATCTAGAGAGAGAGAGAGATATGTAAGATCTTTAGGTTTTTTGCCAAATAAATATGTTGAGAATGCATAATACTCTCCCATGTCTCTTTTTGATAAGGATACTACCATTTACTTATTATATTATAAAAATATTAACCTTATTCACATAAAGGGACAGGACAGGCTACTCCTCCCAAAACGTACCAAAAAATACCGTGATATTATACCGTCACCGTTCAAAAGATGAAAAATACCGTGATATTAATTTTAGGTCATATCGCCCACCCCTAGGTGCCGTTTTTGGTCAATGTGAAATAGAAAAGAGGATGGATCCTGGTCAAACAGCCATTCAGGAGATTACAACTAGCTTCAACGTCCCCAATAGGTGTTTTGAAGGTCCCAACACAAATGGAGGTCCAGAGAGCAGCTGAGGTATCATCCTGTACAAGTTGTTTAGCCAACAGTACCAGGCTAAACTACAATCCTCTTTTGATGTTAGTTTTTGGTCAATGTGAAATAGAAAAGAGGATGGAGCTTGGTCAAAAAGCCATTCAGGAGATTACAACTAGCTTCAACATCCCCAATAGGTGTTTTGAAGGTTCCAAAACAAATGGAGGTCCAGAGAGCATTTGAGGTATCATCTTGTACAAGTTGTTTTAGCCAACAGTACCATGCTACCCTACACTCCTCTTTTGATGGTCTGAGGGAAGGCTTAGCACAAAACTCATGCCCCGTGTGAGGGTCGAACTCACGAACTTCAGATTATGAGACTGACGCGCTGCCTACTGCGCCAACGAGGCCATGAAAGACAGCTAGGCATTGATTGTTCGGGGTACATGGACTTTCCAAGACTCTCCTTTACCTGGTATACGTAGTTGAATACCCGTCGGATACGTGGCATATGCCATGTGCCATGTCATGGCATGTAATGCCATGCCCTTTGCGTCTAGCATCTTGCTAAACACCACACTATAACTGAAAGTAGGTTGTTTAACTACTCCAAGAGATTTTAGCGTCTAGCTAAACACTACACTATAGGTGCCGTTTTTGGTCAATGTGAAATAGAAAAGAGGATGGAGCTTGGTCAAAAAGCCATTCAGGAGATTACAACTAGCTTCAACATCCCCAATAGGTGTTTTGAAGGTCCCAACACAAATGGAGGTCCAGAGAGCATCTGAGGTATCATCCTGTACAAGTTTTTTAGCCAACAGTACCAGGCTAAACTACAATCCTCTTTTGATGTTAGTTTTTGGTCAATGTGAAATAGAAAAGAGGATGGAGCTTGGTCAAAAAGCCATTCAGGAGATTACAACTAGCTTCAACATCCCCAATAGGTGTTTTGAAGGTTCCAAAACAAATGGAGGTCCAGAGAGCATTTGAGGTATCATCTTGTACAAGTTGTTTTAGCCAACAGTACCATGCTACCCTACACTCCTCTTTTGATGGTCTGAGGGAAGGCTTATCACAAAACTCATGCCCCGTGTGAGGGTTGAACTCACGACCTTCAGATTATGAGACTGACGCGCTGCCTACTGCGCCAACAAGGCCATGAAAGACCGCGAGGCTTTGATTGTTCGGGGTACATGGACTTTCCAAGACTCTCCTTTACCTGGTATACGTAGTTGAATACCCGTCGGGTACGTGGCATATGCCATGTGCCATGTCATGGCATGTAATGCCATGCCCTTTGCGTCTAGCATCTTGCTAAACACCACACTATAACTGAAAGTAGGTTGTTTAACTACTCCAAGAGATTTTAGCATCTAGCTAAACACTACACTATAGGTGCCGTTTTTGGTCAATGTGAAATAGAAAAGAGGATGGAGCCTGGTCAAACAGCCATTCAGGAGATTACAACTAGCTTCAACGTCCCCAATAGGTGTTTTGAAGGTTCCAACACAAATGGAGGTTCAGAGAGCATTTGAGCTATCATCTTGTACAAGTTGTTTTAGCCAACAGTACCATGCTACCCTACACTCCTCTTTTGATGGTAGTTTTTGGTCAATGTGAAATAGAAAAGAGGATGGAGCCTGGTCAAACAGCCATTCAGGAGATTACAACTAGCTTCAACGTCCCCAACAGGTGTTTTGAAGGTTCCAACACAAATGGAGGTTCAGAGAGCATTTGAGCTATCATCTTGTACAAGTTGTTTTAGCCAACAGTACCATGCTACCCTACACTCCTCTTTTGATGGTCTGAGGGAAGGCTGAGCACAAAACTCATGCCCCGTGTGAGGGTCGAACTCACGACCTTCAGATTATGAGACTGACGCGCTGCCTACTGCGCCAACGAGGCCATGAAAGACCTCGAGGCATTGATTGTTCGGGGTACATGGACTTTCCAAGACTCTCCTTTACCTAGTATACGTAGTTGAATACCCGTCGGGTACGTGGCATATGCCATGTGCCATGTCATGGCATGTGATGCCATGCCCTTTGCTTCTAGCATCTTGCTAAACACCACACTATAACTGAAAGTAGGTTGTTTAACTATTCCAAGAGATTTTAGCGTCTAGCTAAACACTACAGTATAGGTGCTGTTTTTGGTCAATGTGAAATAGAAAAGAGGATGGATCCTGGTCAAACAGCCATTCAGGAGATTACAACTAGCTTCAACGTCCCCAATAGGTGTTTTGAAGGTCCCAACACAAATGGAGGTCCAGAGAGCATCTGAGGTATCATCCTGTACAAGTTTTTTAGCCAACAGTACCAGGCTAATCTACAATCCTCTTTTGATGTTAGTTTTTGGTCAATGTGAAATAGAAAAGAGGATGGAGCTTGGTCAAAAAGCCATTCAGGAGATTACAACTAGCTTCAACATCCCCAATAGGTGTTTTGAAGCTTCCAAAACAAATGGAGGTCCAGAGAGCATTTGAGGTATCATCTTGTACAAGTTGTTTTAGCCAACAGTACCATGCTACCCTACACTCCTCTTTTGATGGTCTGAGGGAAGGCTTAGCACAAAACTCATGCCCCGTGTGAGGGTCGAACTCACGACCTTCAGATTATGAGACTGACGCGCTGCCTACTGCGCCAACGAGGCCATGAAAGACAGCTAGGCATTGATTGTTCGGGGTACATGGACTTTCCAAGACTCTCCTTTACCTGGTATACGTAGTTGAATACCCGTCGGGTACGTGGCATATGCCATGTGCCATGTCATGGCATGTGATGCCATGCCCTTTGCTTCTAGCATCTTGCTAAACACCACACTATAACTGAAAGTAGGTTGTTTAACTATTCCAAGAGATTTTAGCGTCTAGCTAAACACTACACTATAGGTGCCGTTTTAGGTCAATGTGAAATAGAAAAGAGGATGGATCTTGGTCAAACAGCCATTCAGGAGATTACAACTAGCTTCAACGTCCCCAATAGGTGTTTTGAAGGTCCCAACACAAATGGAGGTCCAGAGAGCATCTGAGGTATCATCCTGTACAAGTTGTTTAGCCAACAGTACCAGGCTAAACTACAATCCTCTTTTGATGTTAGTTTTTGGTCAATGTGAAATAGAAAAGAGGATGGAGCTTGGTCAAACAGCCATTTAGGAGATTACAACTAGCTTCAACATCCCCAATAGGTGTTTTGAAGGTTCCAAAACAAATGGAGGTCCAGAGAGCATTTGAGATATCATCTTGTACAAGTTGTTTTAGCCAACAGTACCATGCTACCCTACACTCCTCTTTTGATGGTCTGAGGGAAGGCTGAGCACAAAACTCATGCCCCGTGTGAGGGTCAAACTCACGACCTTCAGATTATGAGACTGACGCGCTGCCTACTGCGCCAACGAGGCCATGAAAGACAGCTAGGCATTGATTGTTCGGGGTACATGGACTTTCCAAGACTCTGCTTTACCTGGTATACGTAGTTGAATACCCGTCGGGTACGTGGCATGTGCCATGTGCCATGTCATGGCATGTAATGCCATGCCCTTTGCTTCTAGCATCTTGCTAAACACCACACTATAACTGAAAGTAGGTTGTTTAACTATTCCAAGAGATTTTAGCGTCTAGCTAAACACTACACTATAGGTGCCGTTTTTGGTCAATGTGAAATAGAAAAGAGGATGGAGCCTGGTCAAACAGCCATTCAGGAGATTACAACTAGCTTCAACGTCCCCAATAGGTGTTTTGAAGGTTCCAACACAAATGGAGGTTCAGAGAGCATTTGAGGTATCATCTTGTACAAGTTGTTTTAGCCAACAGTACCATGCTACCCTACACTCCTCTTTTGATGGTCTGAGGGAAGGCTGAGCACAAAACTCATGCCCCGTGTGAGGGTCAAACTCACGACCTTCAGATTATGAGACTGACGCGCTGCCTACTGCGCCAACGAGGCCAAGAAAGACCGCGAGGCATTGATTGTTCGGGGTACATGGACTTTCCAAGACTCTCCTTTACCTGGTATACGTAGTTGAATACCCGTCGGGTACGTGGCATATGCCATGTGCCATGTCATGGCATGTAATGCCATGCCCTTTGCTTCTAGCATCTTGCTAAACACCACACTATAACTGAAAGTAGGTTGTTTAACTATTCCAAGAGATTTTAGCGTCTAGCTAAACACTACACTATAGGTGCCGTTTTTGGTCAATGTGAAATAGAAAAGAGGATGGAGCCTGGTCAAACAGCCATTCAGGAGATTACAACTAGCTTCAACGTCCCCAATAGGTGTTTTGAAGGTTCCAACACAAATGGAGGTTCAGAGAGCATTTGAGGTATCATCTTGTACAAGTTGTTTTAGCCAACAGTACCATGCTACCCTACACTCCTCTTTTGATGGTCTGAGGGAAGGCTTAGCACAAAACTCATGCCCCGTGTGAGGGTCGAACTCACGACCTTCAGATTATGAGACTGACGCGCTGCCTACTGCGCAAACGAGGCCATGAAAGACCGCGAGGCATTGATTGTTCGGGGTACATGGACTTTCCAAGACTCTCCTTTACCTGGTATACGTAGTTGAATACCCGTCGGGTACGTGGCATATGCCATGTGCCATGTCATGGCATGTAATGCCATGCCCTTTGCTTCTAGCATCTTGCTAAACACCACACTATAACTGAAAGTAGGTTGTTTAACTATTCCAAGAGATTTTAGCGTCTAGCTAAACACTACACTATAGGTGCCGTTTTTGGTCAATGTGAAATAGAAAAGACGATGGAGCCTGGTCAAACAGCCATTCAGGAGATTACAACCAGCTTCAACGTCCCCAATAGGTGTTTTGAAGGTCCCAACACAAATGGAGGTCAAGAGAGCAGCTGAGGTATCATCCTGTACAAGTTGTTTAGCCAACAGTACCAGGCTACACTACACTCCTCTTTTGATGGTAATTTATGGTCAATGTGAAATAGAAAAGAGGATGGAGCTTGGTCAAACAGCCATTCAGGAGATTACAACTAGCTTCAACATCCCCAATAGGTGTTTTGAAGGTCCCAACACAAATGGAGGTCCAGAGAGCAGCTGAGGTATCATCCTGTACAAGTTGTTTTAGCCAACAGTACCAGGCTACACTACACTCCTCTTTTGATGGTAGTTTTTGGTCAATGTGAAATAGAAAAGAGGATGGAGCTTGGTCAAACAGCCATTCAGGAGATTACAACTAGCTTCAACGTCCCCAATAGGTGTTTTGAAGGTTCCAACACAAATGGAGGTCCAGAGAGCAGTTGAGGTATCATCTTGTACAAGTTGTTTTAGCCAACAGTACCATGCTACCCTACACTCCTGTTTTGATGGTCTGAGGGAAGGCTGAGCACAAAACTCATGCCCCGTGTGAGGGTCAAACTCACGACCTTCAGATTATGAGACTGACGCGCTGCCTACTGCGCCAACGAGGCCATGAAAGACCGCGAGGCATTGATTGTTCGGGGTACATGGACTTTCCAAGACTCTCCTTTACCTGGTATACGTAGTTGAATACCCGTCGGGTACGTGGCATATGCCATGTGCCATGTCATGGCATGTGATGCCTCGCCCTTTGCTTCTAGCATCTAGCTAAACGCTATACTATAGGTGCAGTCTTTGGTTGATGTGAAGAAAATGGATTTAGCTTCAATTCTGGGCAGGTTGCGCAAAATCTGTGTCCCGCTTTCCATTTCCTGTGGTTGTGAAGCCATGCCAGGAGCTTTTAGCATCTAGCTAAACACCACACTATAACTGAAAGTAGGTTGTTTAACTATTCCAATAGATTTTAGCGTCTAGCTAAACACTACACTATAGGTGCCGTTTTTGGTCAATGTGAAATAGAAAAGAGGATGGATCCTGGTCAAACAGCCATTCAGGAGATTACAACTAGCTTCAACATCCCCAATAGGTGTTTTGAAGGTCCCAACACAAATGGAGGTCCAGAGAGCAGCTGAGGTATCATCCTGTACAAGTTGTTTAGCCAACAATACCAGGCTACACTACACTCCTCTTTTGATGGTAGTTTTCGGTCAATGTGAAATAGAAAAGAGGATGGAGCTTGGTCAAACAGCCATTCAGGAGATTACAACTAGCTTCAGCATCCCCAATAGGTGTTTTGAAGGTCCAAACACAAATGGAGGTCCAGAGAGCAGCTGAGGTATCATCCTGTACAAGTTGTTTAGCCAACAGTACCAGGCTACACTACACTCCTCTTTTGATGGTAGTTTTTGGTCAATGTGAAATAGAAAAGAGGATGGAGGTCGGTCAAATAGCCATTCAGGAGATTACAACTAGCTTCAACATCCCCAATAGGTGTTTTCAAGGTTCCAACACAAATGGAGGTCCAGAGAGCAGTTGAGGTATCATCTTGTACAAGTTGTTTTAGCCAACAGTAAAAGGCTACCCTACACTCCTCTTTTGATGGTCTGAGGGAAGGCTTAGCACAAAACTCATGCCCCGTGTGAGTGTCGAACTCACGACCTTCAGATTATGAGACTGACGCTCTGCCTACTGCGCCAACGAGGCCAGGAAAGACAGCGAGGCATTGATTGTTCGGGGTACATGGACTTTCCAAGACTCTCCTTTACCTGGTATACGTAGTTGAATACCCGTCGGGTACGTGGCATATGCCATGTGCCATGTCATGGCATGTGATGCCATACCCTTTGCTTCTAGCATCTAGCTAAACGCTATAGGCCTACTATAGGTGCAGTTTTTGGTCGATGTGAAAAAAATGGATTTAGCTTCAATTCCGGGCAGGTTGCGTAAAATCTGTGTCCCGCTTTCCATTTCCTGTGGTTGTGAAGCCATGCCAGGAGCTTCTAGCATCTAGCTAAACACCACACTATAACTGAAAGTAGGCTGTTTAACTATTCCAAGAGATTTTAGCATCTAGCTAAACACTACACTATAGGTGCCGTTTTTGGTCAATGTGAAATAGAAAAGAGGATGGAGCCTGGTCAAACAGCCATTCAGGAGATTACAACTAGCTTCAACATCCCCAATAGGTCTTTTGAAGGTCCCAACACAAATGGAGGTCCAGAGAGCAGTTGAGGTATCATCCTGTACAAGTTGTTTTAGCCAACAGTACAGATCTGAAGAAAATTTATTTCGCTTCTACTCCAGGCAGGTTGTGCAAAATCTGTGTCCTGCTTTCCATTTCCTGTGGTTGTGAAGCCATGCCAGGAGCTTCTAGCATCTAGCTAAACACCACACTATAACTGAAAGTAGGCTGTTTAACTATTCCAAGAGATTTTAGCATCTAGCTAAACACTACACTATAGGTGCCGTTTTTGGTCAATGTGAAATAGAAAAGAGGATGGAGCCTGGTCAAACAGCCATTCAGGAGATTACAACTAGCTTCAACATCCCCAATAGGTGTTTTGAAGGTCCCAACACAAATGGAGGTCCAGAGAGCAGTTGAGGTATCATCCTGTACAAGTTGTTTTAGCCAACAGTACAGATCTGAAGAAAATTTATTTCGCTTCTACTCCAGGCAGGTTGTGCAAAATCTGTGTCCTGCTTTCCATTTCCTGTGGTTGTGAAGCCATGCCAGGAGCTTCTAGCATCTAGCTAAACACCACACTATAACTGAAAGTAGGCTGTTTAACTATTCCAAGAGATTTTAGCGTCTAGCTAAACACTACACTATAGGTGCCCTATAGGGGCTGGGTAACTTCATGAGCTGATAACTATGATACAGCTGCCACGCAGGAAGGGTTATCATAACAAAATATCATCTATAGACATGGATCTTTTCAAAAATTATAAGCATGTTTTGTCACTGTGAGTGGTACTGATACCTGGCCCATGGACTAAAGAGGGCAAGTGCTGCCACCTCCACCACAGCTGCTGCCACCAGCAGCAGCAGCACTGCATCTGTCTCTGAGGTGGAACGAAGACCGTGCAGCGGCAACTCTGGATGCAGCTGAGAAAGAAACTCTGCACTCCTACAGTGGACACCTCAAACAAGCCCTTAACCTGAAGGACCAAAGGTGCTTGGTCGTCTGATGGTGAGGGATTTCACCAAGCCCGCTGCGTACACCGGTAGATGACGTGAAACTGAGGCGTTTTTTTCCTGTTCAGTACACCGTCATGACACAGATCTACAGCAGTTTCTGTTAACTTTGTTCACAGGGGAGCTCATCGGTCTGGAGTACCTGTACCAGCAGACGGGCAGCGTGTTTGAGGACGTGGACTTGGACCCTGACACTCCGGATGAGGATGCTGCCGTCACCGAGCTGGAAGAGGTGGATGAGGGCATAGAGGAGGAAGTCCTGGACCCCTTCGTCTTTACCCAGAAACCCCTGCCAGCACTGCAGCATCCCAGTCAGCTGATAATAATAATAATAACAATAATAATAATAATAATAATAATAATAATAATAATAATAATAATAATAATAATAATAATAATAATAATAATTTCATTTTAGCGCTTTTCACCTGAAGCGACAGATCTCAGAGCGCTTTACAAAGAAGACTAAAAACAAGACTAAGAGACTAAGACAAAGCCTAGCTACTAAAAAAGATAAAAAGTTGTGGACAGCAAAAAAAATAAATATGTGAATAAAAGGGGTCAAGGGAAGAGTTCAGGGGAAAGCCTGCTTGTAGAAAAGTGTTTTAAGGCTCATTTCAAAGGACTCCAGAGAAGGTGCATTCCTGAGGTCGTCAGGTAGAGAGTTCCATAGGCGTGGGGCGGAGGCAGAGAAGGAACGGTGTCCCATCGTCACGAGCCGTGGAGAGGGGACATGAAGGAGAGTGCCGTGGCTGGAGCGAAGGGTGCGTGCCGGTTTATGGACAGTGATTAGATCACTTAGGTAGCTGGGGCTTTTTTGATGGATGGCCTTGAAGGTCAGGAGGAGGACCTTGAACTGGATCCTGTAGTGGACCGGGAGCCAGTGGAGTTCGGCCAGAACAGGGGTTATGTGTGCTGACTTTTTGGTACCGGTGAGCAATCTTGCAGCGCTGTTCTGAACCAGTTGGAGGCAGTGGATGGATTTTGCAGGTAGACCGGAGAGAAGTGCATTGCCATTGTCAATGCGTGAAAAGATGAAGGCGTTTACCAGTTTTTTTAAGTCATCTTTTGAGAGGGATGGCTTCAGTCGGGCTATATTTTTAAGTTGGAAGTAGGAGATCTTGCAGATGTGTTTTATGTGAGGTTGGAATGATAGGGAAGAGTCAAGCTTAACTCCAAGGTTGGTCAGAACAGGGGAGAAGGAGATGGGCTGACCGTCTAGGGAGAGTGCAGCAGTGCTAGCATTGGCGAGTTGGTGGGAGGTACAGATCATGATGGCCTCCGTCTTGCTGCTGTTGAGCTGGAGGAAGTTGTTATTCATCCAGGAGCGGATGTCCTCCAGGCAGGTGTTTTAGAGGGATTTGGATGGGTTTTGATATAGACCTGAGTGTCATCAGCGTAACAGTGGAAGTTGAATTTGTGTTGTCTGATGATGTAGCCAAGTGGGAGCAGATATATCAAAAACAGGATGGGGCCCAACACTGACCCCTGTGGCACACCACATGTCACCTCAGTGTCGTCAGACCTGGCACCTCCCGAGGAGACATGGTAGTAGCGGTTGGTCAGGTAGGAGGTGAACCACTTCAGTGCTGTGTCTGTGACCATGGTGTAGGTTTTAAGGCGCTGGAGGAGGATTTTATGGTCCACAGTATCAAATGCAGCGCTCAGGTCTAGAAGCACTAGGATGCTGGGAGATCCAGAGTCCGCTGCATGAGTAGGTCGTTGGTGACCTTCACCAAGGCAGTTTCTGTGCTGTGAGCTGGCCTGAAACCAGACTGGAGGGCTTTGTAGTGGTTATTATGTACTAGGTGTGACTGGAGTTGACAGGCTACAACTTTCTCGAGAACTTTTGACATAAATGGGAGGTTTGAGATGGGTCTGTAATTTGACAGAACTTCTCGGTCGAGTTTTGGTTTCTTTAAGAGTGGGGTGACCACTGCTGTTTTCAAAAGGGCAGGCACTTCTCCACTCTGCAGTGATTTATTGATAAGAGTAGTGAGAAATTGGGCCAGGGTTGGTGAGCAGACTTTAAGCAAGGGAGTGGGTATAGGGTCAAGGGAGCAGCTGGTGGGCTTGGATTTGGTGATGATGTCCAGGAGTGCAGCTGGTGTAACCTCCGTGAAGCGGGACAGGGTGGAGCCACTGGTGGGCGGAGGGCCGATGGCTGGGATCCCACAAGGTGTTATGTTGGCTTTGATTTCATCCACCTTGGTCTTAAAGAAGACAGCAAAACGGTTGCACAGCTTTGGAGAGGCAGCTGAAGGGACTGAGTTGGTGGGGTTGAGAAGGCGGTTGACAGTGATGAATAAGGTTCTGGGATTATCTTCACCATTGCTGATTAAAGTTGAATAGTATTTTGAGCGAGCGACTTTAAGGGCAGCGGCGTAGGCAGTTTTGTGTTCGTTGTAGGCCAGTAGATGGACAGTGAGGCCATTTTTCTTCCATAGCCTCTCCAGCTGGCGGCCCTTGGTTTTCATAAGGCGCAGCTCATCATTAAACCAGGGAGAGTGATGCTGGACGGTAGTTTTCTTAATCTGTTCAGGAGCATGGAAGTTGAGAGAGGAAGACAGAGTAGCGTTGTACAGTTCCATCATCTCAGTAGAGGATGAGGAGCTGAAGTCGGTTGAGAGGGTGGGCATTATGGAGTCCAGGAAAAGAGGGGTGTCCAGATTGCGCAGGTTGCGAAGTTTAAAGACCCTCTCCGTGGGGGTGTGATTGGTGGATGGAACCTCCAGTGACAGTGAGACAGCCTTGTGGTCGGAGGCTTCAAATTCAAAAATATTAAGATTGGAAGCAGATACATCTCCGGTGATGATGAGGTCTAGGGTGTGGCCACGTTTGTGGGTGGAGCCCTTGACATATTGTATAAGGTTTAGTGAGTCCAGGTGGGACAGAAACGCAGTGGCTGAGGAGCAGTTGGGGTTATCTACATGTATGTTGAAGTATGTCCTGATCCAAGTCAGGCACCAGGTCTGAGCCATCGGGTCCAGCCGCCCATGACTCTCCGAGAGCCTCTGGAAACCGGTCTCCTGCTCCGCAGCATCCTCACATTCTGAGGTAACCACCACACTCACAGCTGACTTTAACAGACAAAAACATAGTACAGTGTTGCAGAAGATCTACGTGATCGAGAAGCAAACAGCATTCTTAATATGATGTTGTTTGTGGCTGTTTCCGGTTTTATTTGTTCACAACGGTCTTTTTCTTGTTCATGTCCTC
This sequence comes from Cololabis saira, assembly GCF_033807715.1. Classification (NCBI taxonomy): domain Eukaryota; kingdom Metazoa; phylum Chordata; class Actinopteri; order Beloniformes; family Belonidae; genus Cololabis; species Cololabis saira. Next base: position 46,649,052 of record NC_084587.1, read on the forward strand.
CTCAGGAGGAGGTCCAGGGTCCTGATGGCCAGCCAGGATTTCAGCATGTCCTGAAGCTGCCAGGGCCCTGGTGGAAGCCAGGAGTCTCCAGGGGCTCGGAGAGAGACGGGTAGACAGACTCTGGCAACGCCTGCCAGAGCAGGACAAGCGGAGAGCCGTCTACCCGTCCAGACACCAGGACAGACGCTCCAAGGGTTCAAGGCAGCAAAGGGGAAAAACACTTCCTGTCCTGTCCTGGAAGGAAAGTCTCCAGCGGTGAGTTTCATTTCAAACAGCTCTGGTGCTTCTGTTGCCGTCTGCCGTGTTTTAACAGCGTCTCACCTCCACTGTCTTCCAGCTGCTACTCCCACTCAACTCCTGCAGACGGGCCAGATGCAGCCGCCTGGTGGAGGCCGTTTGCAGCAGCTCTGCCGTCTCCATCCTGCCGCCACACGCGTGGGAGGATCATGAAGACCCGCTGGTCCCTCATCCAGAGGATCATGAAGACCCGCTGGTCCCTCATCCAGAGGATCATGAAGACCCGCTGGTCCCTCATCCAGAGAATCATGAAGACCCGCTGGTCCCTCATCCAGAGGATCATGAAGACCCGCTGGTCCCTCATCCAGAGGATCATGAAGACCCGCTGGTCCCTCATCCAGAGGATCATGAAGACCCGCTGGTCCCTCATCCACAGTAACTACGTGGCCATCAGGGAGACGGTGCTGGCAGCCCGAGGTTGATGGTTCAGAACAACATTCAGCTCTTTGAGCTGAATCAGAGGACTCTGTCCCAGTGGTGAGAGCTGCTGTTGGTGACAAGTCTGTGGCGGAGTGGAAGGAGGACATGAAAAGACAAAAAAATGAGGTTTTGTATACAAATGTATAGTTTTTTTAATAATTTGTATATAGTTTTTATTTTGTATATAAAAATGTAAATATTTGTTTATCATGTGTGTATAGTTTGTATTTTTTTATGAATAAATGTGGCTTGTTTCTCTTTCAACTTTGAAGCTTTGTCTCATTCCTTGTTAAATTATACATATATAGTTTGATTATCCACTTATGATTGTTAATTATATGACTGGAACGGATAAGATCCCATCGAAAAAAACCTCAGGGAATACCTTTAATTATAAATGAATAAATAAATAAACAAATAAACAAACAAATAAATAAATAAATAAATAAATAAATAAACAAATAAATAAATAAATAAATAAACAAACAAATAAACAAACAAATAAATAAATAAATAAATAAATAAATAAATAAATAAATAACAAGAAGAAGTGGAGTAAGTAGCCAAAACAGGAAGGTAAACAAAACCAAATGACAGACTGAGTGGAAGCAGGATCTGGTTTATTTATATATATTATTTATTTTTGCAGCTTTACTATTCAGAAACTATTTCACAAATTCTTGGCAGGTATGTCGTCTAGTTGTTCTCTGGGTCCACATATCTGAAAGAGAAACACATTTAATTTAAACCATATATAAACCATATTATGGTTTTATGTAGGTTTTATCCTCTCCGTTTGTTGTTGCAGTGCATTTATTCGTCCAGCAGATGGCGACATTTCCCCGGATCGGCCGCTCTCCCCGCGTCCCCCAGGGAGAAGAATGTCCAGGGTCCTCTCAAGAGAATGGTGTCTGAGTTCTCATGGGTTCAGAAATGAATCCACACAATAAAACTAAGGGATGTTGTCTAGAACAGTGATTTGATTTGATTTGATTTGATTTTTATTTGTCTCAAACATGCAGGTACATACTGTATAATATAAAAAAGAGCACATTACGATGCCGTGCAAGTTTGAGAAGGAGCTGAAGGAAGCAAAGCTTATCAAGTTCAGCCCCCCCTTACATCGCCACACAGCATACAATACAATTATATATAAAATACAATTACATAAACATAATATATAAACATAAACACATACATATATATATATATATATATATATATATATACATATATATATATATATATATATATATACATACATACATATATATACATACATATATACATACACATATACATACATATACATATATACATACACACACACACACACACATATATATACATACATACACACGCACATACACTTATACATATACGCATCCATTTGCACACACATATATTCACACATTCATTCATACATACACGCACACACACAGACACCCAGCAAATTTCAATTACATAAGAAAATTCATAATCTATGAATCAATGCAATCTAAAAAAATAGAACATTTAACTTTAATATTAATGAATATAAATAAAACCCACATTACAAACATGATAACTTAGTAAAAATCCTGTCTAAAAAATAAAATAAAATTAGCTGTCCAGTCCTTTGTAGCTGGCCAAGAGTGTCTGTTTATACTTATTTTGAAATTGTTTCGAGTTAATGCACATTTTCATGTCCTCATCAAGTTTGTTCCACAATTTTACACCACAAACAGATATGCACATACTTTTTAGAGTTGAATTGATGGTAAGCTGTTTAAAATTACGATTCCCTCTTAAATTGTATGTTCCCTCTCTAACCACGAACATCATTTGGATGTTGTTTGGTAACAATTTATTCCAGACTTTAAACATAATCTGACCCGTTTTAATTTTAACTAAGTCCCAAAATTTTAAAATACCCGATTTTAAAAACAAACAATTTGTATGAGCAAGGTACCCAGCATGATGAACAATCCTTATGACTCTTTTTTGTAAAGTGCAAATTTTTTGTAAAGTGCTTTTATATGTATTGCCCCATACTTCAACAGAATAGGACAGATATGGATCAATAAGTGCATAGTACAATATTTGAAGTGATTTCTGATCTAAAACATGTTTAGCTTTGCCCAGTATTCCAATACTTCTGGATAATTTGGAGCACACATATTTTACATGAGGCTTCCAGCAGAGTTTATGATCAATTAAAACACCAAGAAACTTAATTTCATAAACTCTTTCAATTTCCACATTTTCAATTTCCAGACATACCTTTTGCTTAATTTGATTATTTCCAAATATCATGAACTTAGTTTTATTCAGGTTTAATGATAATTTGTTTTCATCAAACCAACACTTTAGTTTTAGCAATTCACTTTTGACCATCAATAATAGTTGCTGCAAATCTCCCCCTGAGCATAAAATATTTGTGTCATCTGCAAAAATCACCATTTTTAAAATATTAGACACTTTCCATATATCGTTAATGTATAAAATAAATAATTTGGGTCCCAAGATAGATCCCTGTGGGACACCGCAGGTGATGTTCAAGCACATTGATTTGTAATTACCCAATTGGACAAACTGCTTCCTATTACTGATGTAGCTTTGTAACCAAGTGAGTGCTACCCCTCTGACACCATACCGCTCCATTTTTTTTAGCAATATTCCATGGTCAATCGTGTCAAAAGCCTTTTTTAGGTCAATGAAAACACCCACTACATATTTTCTTTTATCGATGCATCCTGTTATCTCTTCTACTAGCTCCATTAGAGCCATGGAAGTTGATCTAGATGATCTAAAACCGTACTGACTGTCATTTAGTAAGTTATGTTTGTCAATAAAATCGTCTAATCTTTGCACAAATAACTTCTCCAGTATCTTTGAGAACTGTGACAGTAAGGAAACAGGTCTATAATTTGTGAATAAATGTTTATCGCCAGCTTTGTATAATGGAATCACTTTGGCCAGTTTCATTTTTTCTGGGAAGGTGCCTGTTTTAAATGATAAATTACACATATGAGTAAGTGGATCAGCTATTCCCTCAATTATTTTCTTTACGAGTGACATGTCGATGTCATTCCAATCTGTGGAAGTTTTGTTGGCACTTCTATTTACAATAGCAATAATTTCCATTTTATCAACAATTCCCAAAGATATTGAATCTGCATTACTCTCGCCACTTTCCATTTCAGCTAGTTTCTTTCCAGTATCTTTTATATCTTTAGCCAGATTAGGACCAACATCAACAAAAAAGCTATTAAAACCATCAACCACCTCCTTCATTGTAACAATTTCCCTTCCCTTATCTGTAAAGTGATCAGGCCATGTTTGATTTATTTGTTTATTTCTAATAATACTATTTAATATACTCCATATACCTTTAATGTTATTTTTATTCTTTTCTAATAATTTGGTATAATAATCCTTTTTGCATGTTCTCATAATAGTTAATAATTTATTCTTATATTTCTTATATTTGAACTCTGCCTCTTTCGTTTTATTTTTTATAAACAGTCTATACAAGCTATTCTTTTTTTTACATGCATTTTGAAGCCCCTTGGTCATCCATGGGTTTTCTGCATATCGGTTCTTGGTGCTATAATGTTTCAGAGGGCAGTGCTTATCATATAGATCTGTGAATGTATCTAAAAATAAGTCATAAGCCTTATCTACCTCTGTTTCATTATATACATTGGTCCAAGTGCAATTGATTAGATCATTTTTTAAAGCAGCTATAGATTCTTCAGTCCTTATTCTCTTGTATTTAATTTCCTTTAATTCCCTCTTTTTTATATAATTACATTCATAGATAAGAAAGACAGGCAGGTGATCACTAATGTCATTCATTAAAATTCCACTTATCACTTTACTTTCCATATTATTTGTAAAAATATTATCAATTAGGGAGGCACAATGGGATGTTATTCTGGTTGGTTTAGTTATTGTTGGGAAAAGACTCATACTATACATGATTTCAATAAATCCATCTATTGATTTATGCTTGTTTGGATTCAGCAAATCAATGTTATAATCCCCACAAATATAAATGTTTTTTTGTTTTTTTGAGTTAAACAATCTTTCCATGATTGTGATAAAAGTGTCAATGTTGGAACCTGGTTTTCTGTAGACACAGCTAATGATTACATTTTTTCTTCTCACTAATTCTATTTCAATCGTAATACTTTCTATTGTATCATCAATAGTTACTGACAAGTCATCAAGAACCTTGTAAGAGAGACTTTCTTCAACAAACAGAGCCACACCACCACCAGGTCCATTTAATCTACTGGTGCAATGAAACCCATATCCCTTAATAAAGAAATCAGACCCCCTCTCTGCATTTATCCATGTTTCTGAAACAGCAATGATATTGAAGGGTTTTTTAAATTGACTGAGATAATCTTTTATACTCTGAATATTTTTATAGAGACTTCTACTATTAAAATGTATGATGGAAATACCATGGTCATATTTGATGGTAGTATTAAACTGTTCCTCTGTGTAGTAGCAACAATTTACATGGATGTTATTAAGAAAGTTCTGATCAGGATCTATGTCTTGTTCAGCTTCTATCATGAGTAAGACTACTAGACGCTGTCAAATCTTTCAATTTGATCCATGCTCCTAATGCACAACCCTTTGGAAGTTTCTGGTGCACCATTTGGTTTAATAAAAACCTTACAGTTGACGGTCCAAGTGGTCTGAATTTTTCCCTGTTTCTTGAGCTGTCTTGTCTTCCTGGCTATATCAGCGTTTTTCCTGGTAAGGTGCTCATTAATGTAAACATTTGTGCCTTTTAGTTTCCTTCCCTGTCTTAACAGATCAACTTTATGTTTCCTGTTGGTAAAGCGAACAATTATTGCAGGTATGATGGGCTTATCCTTTATCTTTTTCACTGGTAGAGGGTGACATACCTCAATATTACTGGTTTCAATGTCTATGTTCTTGCCACGAAGAAATGCTGTTACCTGCTCCTCTGTCGTCTCATCATGATCATTTCTGCTCTCCGACCCAATGCCTTTCACTGCTTGCTGGTAGCTCCGTGGTTTAATCACCAGACCAGAAATGATTACGTCGTTCATTCGGGAATACTGCTCCAAGTCATCAAGTCGGTTTTCCAATTGTTCAATCTTCCTTTCATGTTCCAAGTTTTTCCCTTTGAGTTGCTTTATTTCATTCAACAGGTCAGTTATGATGGCTTGCTGCTTTGTGAAGGTTTTCATCTCGCTTGTCATCATGTTCATTGCTGCTTTTAACTCTTCCATGTCATTTTGGAGACTTTTCATTGCCATCTTTCTGCTTGGTAATCAGGCCTCAGCAGATTGATGGATGAATGAGTGGATGAACAATGTGTTTTAGCCTGGGCCTGGTAGTCAGGCTGTTGATGGAAGCCTGGACCTGGACCCCCTCCCTCAGATTGCTCCAGCAGGCCTCACCAGATTGATTCAGGGCCTTGCCCTTGGATAGGCTGCAGCAGGTCCTGGGCCTGGCCTGTTGGATGGATGGGCTGCAGCAGATTGTGGGCCCGGTTGATGGATGGGCCTGGCCTGGCCTAGCCTAGGCCAGGCCAGGCTAAAAGATCAAGGCTAAAAGAGAGCCACACTGGCCAGCTGCTCTGGCCAGGTGGTGGTAGCTGTTGCTGCTGCTAGCCTGGTGGTAGCCTCTGCTGCTCAGGTGCTGCTCAGGTGCTGCTCAGGTGCTGCTCAGGTGCTGCATCTTGTGACGTGATAAAGATAAGAGTTTCTTAAGGTTCTTGAGGCTATTAAGTCAGGGGGTGCACATAGTTTTTCACAAACTGGTATTACATGTTACATGAGTGTATTTACATTGTCCACATGACTGCAGCACCAGTTGAGGATAAAACATTGGCACTTTCTAGCTCATCCATTTAAAGGGGACATATTATGGCATTTAATGTATATTTTAAACAGGCCTTGAATGTTTTAAAACAACCAAAAGCTTGTTTCTTCTACATAAAACAGAAATTCAGCCTCTGGGCCATGTCTCTATTTTTACCGCTTCTAACCTCATTATCTATGAGGGATTCTGGTGGGCAGGGAGGCTATGTTATTTTGAGGCACTGGGCTGATTGGCTGCCTGAATGACGTGTAGCAGGGGAGGGCACAAAGCTTCTCCGTGCAGAAGAGTAGCATGGGACACAAAGCGTGTCCCATGCGAGCGAGCTTCTGCAACAAAATAAATTCCATTGCTTTATTTTTTTGTATTGGACTGTCCTAACTGGCCGCGAGTTTAACGGTTTCAGTGTGGACAGAGAGCGTCAGATGTCACGCAGCTCGACGCGATAGTCGGACGCTCACATGCAGTTACACGCTGTAAACGGATCTTAAAGCCTGAATTACGGTTCTGCGTTAAATCGACGCGTACCGTACACCGTAGGCTCTGCGTTGGTGTAACGCGGAACCATAAATCAGCCTTTAGTTCCCTGAAGAGGGATCCGGGTCACCTCGTCTTCACACTAATTCACACAGGAAGATTTAATTGAATTCTAAACAGGTACACCACAGTTATTTACTCCAATTCCTCATCATTTCATTTCTTATATTACAAGACAAATGAATCATGTAACTGTAAAGAAATCACAACACTGAAGGTTCACAAATGGCAACTTTATTGTTAAAAAAAAATAAAAAAAATAACATAAGTTATATATAAATAACATGTATGCACTATTGTTGGCTCAAGGAAGGACCGTGGGTCTTCTGAAGGTTTCCTCCTTCTCTGTGTTGTCAGGGTGAGGGGAGACCACTTTATATATGTTAAATCAAGAAAAAACGTGTTTTTCATAATAGGTCTCCTTTAAGAAACCCTGGTAACCTGACTGTAAAACTAATAAAGTAAATGATGCATAAGAAGCACATAGGTGAATAAACGATTTACTTTGCACATTTTGGTCTTCTTTGATATTTGGTGCTGGCTTCAACTTCATAACACAATCTTCAGTCATTTGTATTCATGTCAGAAATTACCTGGATAGTTTCCTTTTATTATTGATAATGAGAATGGAACATTGAGATGTTATCATTCATGGATTTGTAAGTAACTGCAATAAAAAATAAATAAATCTGCTTATCAGTGTAATCCGTTTGGGGAGAAATGGACTTTGATCCTGTCCTTTAAAATACTGATAAATTGTAAAATCTTTGTTCATAGCACATTAATTAGGATAGGATAATATGATATATCCCAGCTGTCACTTGGAACGAAGTCAAATTTGGGTTTAAAGCGTAATAATTATAATTATAATTGAACAAGTCAAAGGAAACACAATGGGACCTTTTTGAGGTCAAACTGAAACGTTATTGAAATGTTTTGGTCAAAATACAACAGAGATACAACATAAAAGTCCCGTTTTCAACCCTGAATTCACTCTTCTCTTCATAGACGGTAGTAATCATCTGACACATGGCTCATATCTGACATCACGTAACATTAGTTTTTTTATTTAGTAAAATGTTCTATTCAGGTTAACATCTGTGATGCTGGGGATGAAGTCGTCCTCCCTTCCTCCGCCTGACTCTATTATTGTTCATGTATCCGTGGCCCCAAACGACACCAAACGTTGCTTTGGGACCGTGGAGTGGGATTCTCTGCTCCAGAAGTGTGTTGGTAGGAGTTTTTACGTGGCCGTCTACGCTGACCAGCACCTCCATAGTCCCATCTGTTGTATCTGGTCTGGACCGGATATCTGGGCTGCGGCCTCCTAGTCTGTGTCAGGGAGAAGTCTTTGTGCTGGTTTGACCCCCTGTTTATTTTCTGGGGGACATGGGATCTATTCTGTGCCACAATCACCAGGTTGTTCTGTCTGAAAGTGGCCACACTATCGTTGGTTTGTCCCTGGTGCTCACAGTTGTTCCTGGAGCGAGGTCCACGCTGCTCCCTCAGACCAGAGGAAAACCTGGGGGGGAACGAGCCCTGGTTTCTGTGAGGGGGCTGAGTTCTCCCCCTCCTGTCCCTCCAGGATTCCCCAGAGGTGGCAGGTCTTGTCCATCGCCTCTTCCCTTGTGGCCCAGATCGTGAAAGCTCACTTCTGTTTCCTTGATGGCGGACAATGAATGTCTTCTTCTTCACATTCATCATTTCATCTGCAGGGCTGCGGTTGTCCTGTTCTTTTTCTTTAGTTGTGGTGATGCTATTGCTGCCATGTGCCATCTTGTCGTATTTCTGTTCCCAGCGAGATGCTCGCAGTTCCCACAAACCAGAAGGATGTTTCTGTGGCAACGAGCTTTGGTTATTGCCACAGCGGCGAATTATGAGCTTCCTTAACGTCTTTGTCTCATCAGTGGTGCTGCTTTGTGTCTGTTTCTGCTCTTTTTCTCTGTTTATGGGTTCAGAGATTCCTCTGTAGTGAGCAAGCAGCTTGTACCTGCGGTTTTTACGAAGGGCCCACAGTCCTGAGGAATCCTTGCTGGAGATGCAGCGTGTCTTTCTTTGTTGTAAAACATTAAAGACCATCTTGCTGAACATATTCACCAGTGAATCCTCTGTGGCATCAAACTGACAAGACCTGGTGTCACCTTTAGTCTTGGAGCCATCTTCCTTCTGGTTTATTAGATCAGAGATCCCTCTGTAGCGGGCAAGCAGCTCGTACTTGTGACGTTTCCGCAGTGTCCACAGACCGGAGGCGTCACCGTAACAACGTGAATATGGGAGTCCACAACAGTCTGCAGAAATTAAACACTTGTCACTTCCTTTTGTCTCCAGTGCTTGAGTCACAGCGCTGTCTGTGTGACCTTTCTGACATGTTTCAGTGTCCACTGGTTTCAAGGATAATTCCTCATCAAATTCATCATCCAATGAATTTGAGAGTCCACGCTTGTGGTCAAGCAGCTGGTATCGGTGATGTTTTTGCACATCCTGCATGTCGGTGGAGTTTCTCTCGCCTTGACTGGAAACTGTTGCAGTGTCCGTCTGTGACTGGGACAGATTGTTTCTGTCCGGCGTTACGTTAGAATTCCTGCAGTTTTTTCTTATCATGGAAGTTTGTTGCTTTTCAATGATCCTCTCCAAAGTTCAGCACAAGTGTCCAGGTTGTCTGTTCACATGTGTAATGCTGAGCTCTCTGGAGTGGAATACTTTGTCTTTGTTGTGTCATAGGTTCTAAAACCACTATTGTGACCTCACACCTGTTGGTAGGCAACATCTGGTTTTGCAACAAAAAAAAGATTAAACAAGTTTTTAGAGCTTCTGTACATCAGTTTCATCAATTAACAATTAAAAACTTCTTCATTTATGACATCTTATAGAGTCAGATTCAGAAACCTGAGATCAAACTTTTGTTCTAACAAGAAGACTTGTCCACAACCATAATGGACCTGCCACAGTCTCTCAGCAAGATCCTGAAAACCTAAATATGTTCTGTTTCTACAATTGTAGATCATAAAACTGTAGAAATAATTTGAACCAACAGAACAGGTTTTTTTTGTTTTATTGTTTTGCTCCTCTGACATCAGGCAGTCCAGGAGATGGCACAGATCATTTCTTTCAGTAAAACTTCAAATTTTTTTAGATGACTAGGATAAGTATTACACCAAATAATATTACAGTAATTTAAATGTGGTTCAAACAAAGTTTTATAAAGAATGAGAAAGGCAGAGAGTGGAATCAGGTGTCTCAGTTTGAAAAACAGACCGACATATTTAGATAGTTTTTGCACAAGGTGATCTATATGACATTAAAAGTTTAGACAGTCATCAATGAGGACCCCAAGGAACTTTGTAGAGTTTACTCTCTTTATTTCTTCATCATTTATTTTGATCTGAAAGGCCAGATTTTCCACATTTCTTCGTTTTTTATTGAAACAAAATAATATATAATTTGTTTTCTTAATATTAAGAGAGAATTTATTTACTTTAAACCAAATATCCACCTTAGAGAGCTCATTGAGGAGGTCTTCAATCATGGATGTTGTTATGTGATATAAAAAGGTTTGTATCATCAGCAAGGACCTTTGAGCAATTGACCAGATCATTTAAGACGTGCTCGCAGTCTGACCAACTGTTTAGTTTCCTCTGGCTTCATGGAAAGGTCCATCATAGAAATGGACATGCATGGTGTGTGTGATGGAAATATAGCTGTGGTCATTTGATTAAACCAAATCTACTGATGGAGGTATTAGCCTTGGTCCGGGTATTTTGTTCCTAAAGGATTAGCGCTGATGTTACAATGACCCATTTATCAGAATTTTAAGGATTATTCACCATTTGTGGTGTTTAATATTATTATTCTTATTCTGTGTCATTTCCTGCATCGAGACAAATGATGTATGTTCTGACCCACTTGCATGTAACTGCTTAATGAAATCTACTGAAATGTGGCTCATCTCTCAAGTCTTATTCTTGATGACTTAGACACTCAGTTTCAGTCCAGATATTCACCTAGTGGTTTAAACATATTACACAGAGGAGTTAATAGGTTTTTCCACAACAGCATGCTGTCTAATAATACAACCCAATGGAAGCAAAAATAGGACAAAAAGCTTTGGTCCAACCACTGAGACCTGAGGAACGCCAAGTCTGCTACATGAGGATTCATTTACGTTGGAATCCATCAAAGGATAGGATAAATATGACCTAAACCAGGCTAATGCGGTTCATTTAATCCCAACGACATGTTCAAGTCCTTGTAGTAGAATGTTGTGATCGATCGCATCAAATGCAGCAGGACAAAGGCAGATACAAGTCCACGATCAGAGACCGATGGTGACTTTAAACGGGGCAGTTTCTGTGCCATGATGCACTCTGAATCCTGATTGAAACTGTAGAAGCAGATTGTTACTGTGTTTACAGAGTTGAGCTGCAATTTTCACAGGATTTTGGACATAAAAGGGAGATTAGACTGAGGTTTATGATTAGCTCGCAGTCCTGAATTGAGAGCTTTTTTTATTTTTTAAAGTAAAAGGTTTAAAGACAGCAATCTGAAAACTATGTGGCATGTAGACGAAGATGGATTGATCTATTAAGGATCAAATTTGCACGAACAATCTGGCTGGAATAGGGTCTGAGATACGAGTTTATGGTTCAGATGCAGCGATGGTTCTGGTTCTCAGCTGGTTCTTGTGAGCTCACAGAGCTCAACTGGACTGAAACAGTCTTAGCAGAAATCAGGCTCAGCTTCTGGAGCTACTATTGCTGATACCATGGCACCAAACGGTTGTAAAAATGTCATAACATTGTTGTCCCTGCTGCCAGTGAAAGGAAAGATGACCCGACAGAGGTGGGACTGAGGCTGCCTCGCTCCAGCAATCAAAACAAATGTGGGGTTGTTCTTATTCTCTTCTGTCCATACTGAATAATAAGCATCTCCAGCTCTGCAAAGCGCTTGCTTATTATATGCCATCACTCTTTCCAGATTAAGTGAGGTGGTTCCCTCTTGCAGCTCTCGTCTGAAGTGACCACCGGCTCAAAAAACTCCTGGTAGCACAACGCTGTCTCTCAGTGTGGAAAAACCAGTCATTCAGCAAGTTTGCCAGATTTATTGGAGTTAAAGGAGCTTGAGGCCGGATTGTGGCAGGATTTATGAAAAAAATCCGTATACATTTTAAGTTTTCTAGTAATAATGTCAGATGAAGCGTTCCAAACCCAAAAGAATGATCCTCTAGTGTATCTCTCCGTTGCCTTGAACAGGCTGTTGCTGCAAAATGTGCTGCAATTCGGTCCCGAATTTCCCGCGCTGGGCTGCGGATGTGACGTCACATGACGCTGCATGCACGTTCTCCCCGTTCTCCCGTGCCGGCTTCACTGTTGGCTGCAGTACCCCCGACGGCCGTCGTGGTGAAGGGTGGCGCTAGAGAGTCTCATTTCTTAAAAGGAGCCTCAAGCTCCTTTAAAGGTGCGGGTATGCTTCTGCGTCACACACACGCAGAGCACACGGCGCACCCGTGACGTCGTCACGAATCGTTCAGAGTTCTCCGTCTCTCCATTTGGTCGCGGTGCAGTACCCCCCGCGGCCACTAGTTAGCGATCTTTTTCTGAATGGTTTATCCGACTTTTTCCGGTCACAGTAAATCAAAGAAATAAGGACAACTATTGTGCAAAAAACAAAAACAAAAAAAATCACATATAAACGAAGAAAAAAGCCCTGGAAGTTCACTACTGATTCAAACCGGAAACCGGAAATGCTTCGCTTTCAAACGAACCAATCACAGCCCTCTCGGTCTGCGTGTGGACGGCGTCTCCTCGACGCGTAGTTACTATTTTCGGGAGGTGCACGTCACTGACGGCGCATGTGACGGCGTGTCCTCTGCGTGTACAAAAACCACACGCCGTAGACACGGCGACGTTTTGACGCAGAAGCATAATTCAGCCTTAAGATGTTCGTTGAGGAGGCCTGAGGCGGAGGCCGGATGTAGACCAACCAGGTGTTATTTCAACTGTAACTTGTGTGATATCTGGAAGGTCTTGGTTCTGAGCTTCAACCAGACGTCATCTCTAACCCTAGTAGACCTACGGTGTGTCCAATCTGCTTAATATGGTCTTGAATCAATGTACAAGTACTGTTAAAGACCTGCATTTAGAAGTTAACAGGACAAAAAAAAACAAAAAAAAGACACATGTATGTTTGCTTTCTCATAATTCAGGTTTAATGTCTTCAAAAATGTCAAAATTCTTATTAATCCAAACATATACTTTTTACATATCACATCAAGGTAAAGAGAAGATATGCAGAGATGGAAGAAACGGCAGCAGGGAGACAGAAGAGCTGAACAGTCAGGACACACAGTTATAGCCCTCATTTGTGCAGGAGATCCCCACGGTCGGTGCACGCGCTGCCAGTCAAGAGGCGGGACACGTTCACCGTCTACAACAGCTAAAACACGGACACGTCTTCATGCCAACTGCTCCAGTCAAAGGTCCGATCCCGCTTTGCAGGAAACAGAAAGTGACAGAGGGAAAAGTGATCGTTTCCCCGTTTATCAGTTAAACCACTGCAGAAACCCAAACAGAGAAAAACACAGGTGAATAGAAACGAGTCGACTCTTGCTGAAGGCTCAAACATTCATCCGTTTACAGTCTCGCACCTTCAGCCCTCACGTCTCTCACTAGAGCACTTTAATGCCGTCGCTGTTAGTGACACAAAAATAACTGTTCACCATTAAAAGTTCAAACCAAGCAGTTTTGTTTCTCTTTTTTAGAAGACCATTTTCCATGAAAGGAAAAAAAAAAACAACCATCCGTCTCACATTTTTTTGTTTTTTTATCCCTCCTACAGCTGCACTTAGTAACTATGGTAACAGAGCAGACAACTCTTGGCAACTGTGTTGGAGTCTAACAAGAGTGAATTCATCACCGCTTAGTATTCAAGTAATCTACACGTAAAAAAAAACTGTTGCATTTTGAAATGTTCATTCATCTGTTACAGTGGTCACCTTGGAAGAGAGAAAGAATGCAGGTACATTTTCTAAGTGATGCTTACAAAGGCTAAATGGTATTTATTGACACATGGCTCTTAAAATGGCTTTATCTTAATTTCTTAAATAATAAATCCAAAGATAAACCTTTGAGAGCCGCAGCTCTTGACCCATCAAGCCTCCAAAACACAGTCACATGTACAGTATCAATGTTTTCAATCGCTAATCACAACACACATTCATCCTCTAGTCACACTGAAATCTATATCACTCTGAAAAAGTAGAGACTGATGGCAGCTCAGCCCGGTCACATGACAACCCTCCCAACTCAGGTGTTTCATGGGCAACAGTAGCACATTCACCAATCTGTAACAAGGCATTTCCTCCATGTGATCTCAAGTCGAGTTCCTTAATTGTGCATATGCTCAACAGAAAGCAAACTGTGTCGAATGTTCGGTGGATGAGCATCAGTGAAACGAGTCGAGGAGGAAATCGGTAGTTTGGCTTCACTCCTGACCAAACATCGGCGGAGATGCAGATGTCGGTGCCACCGATAACAGTTGTTTTACTGGCTCAGTTTGCTCGTCCGCCCGCCTGAACTTGGAGAGAGTTCGGGTGCACTCAGCACCCTCGGATCGTCCAAACACGTCTTAAATGATAAATACAAATATCTCACACAGTAGAAAGTCCAAGTCGTGTTATTGCTACTAGCAGATTACCTCAAGGAGAAAAAGAAACTAAAAGAAATCTGACCTGGGTCAAATGTTCAACCGCTTCTCAAGGTTTCAAGTGAAAGCCCTCGTTAAAACAGGTGGGTGGGGTTAGTCGCTCAAGTCGGCAAAATAAATGAGAAATCTCAAAAGCAGCCACTGGAAATGTCTGCAGCTTTTGTTTTCCTCTTGAACTGGCCACTTTGCTGACACCGTCTTATAATGCATTAGACTCCAACTGTTCCGGTGCTGCTGGAGCCAGAGAGGTCACCCCACCCACCGTAATATGACCTAGAAACAGCTCCAGTAACAATATGGCAAAACATTTGTGCATGTAAAACATTTGTGTTTGAGTGTAACAGCACATCCAGTCTCACGAGTGAGATCGGCACCGTCTCAGAACTGTGTGAGAGAGAGTTTGTGTAAATGCATAAATGTAACAGCCTCTCCAGTGTCTTCATCTGCTCCCGGAGCTCCCGGGAGGGAAATATTGCTTCTTTCAGACTCCGCCGTGCTTCGCCCGTCGGCCTTCAACCTTCCGGTCCTGCGCGAGATACGACACGCGCAAACATCCTGCAGGTGATCCGGTTCAAACCCGCTGCCAGGCAGAGTTGCCAGGCACAAATAAAATAGACGACCTTTGTGCAAAAATTAGCCCTTTAAATTTTACACAGTTTCAGTTCGTTGTTTGTTTGTTTTTTTGTCATTTTTGCCTCAGAATTTCAGAACTCCGTCTTCTTTTTGTGCAAGCATGCATCAGGTCCATGGAGACTGGCTGTGCAATAGGAAACAGAGTTCAAAGACAATTTAGGAGGGGTGGGGAAGGGGGGTTTGGCTTCCATGTGGATGGTGCTGGTAGAGGAGGGGCTGCCTCGGGGGGACTGACATCCTCCGCTGCTTTTACCTGGAGATCATGGAGCTAGACTGGGAGTGGTTGGAGGAGGTGGTGGCGGCGCTGAGCTGGGAGAAGCCGCTGTGGCTCGACTCCAGGCTGGTCATGGAGCCCCTGAGAGGAGACACAGAGATGCGGTGAACATGAGATGCAGGAATCACGCGTCAGTCAAAGCACGAGGACGGGACACCGGAGCGTCCCAGTCTGCCGGGGACGCTCGCGTGTGCATGACTGGTGCTTGTGATGCAGAACCATGCAGCCAGGCTGTGGCAACCAACACTATCAGGTACAGAGCTTTAAATCACGGCTCAGGCTGAGGTTCAGGAGGCTTGGTGGAGTTTAGAAGCAGAGCCGGTGTTCTGCCAATTTCTGCTGCTTTGCCAAAAAATGCTACCTAATGGTTTTCTACCTTTGCAGAGCTACAATTTTACTGTGTTTTACTCCCTAGCCCCCTTCCTTTTCCCCCCAAGTGGTCCTTGTCTCTTGCGAGGCCGTCATTGTAAATAAGAATGTGTTCTTAATGACCTGCCTGGTTAAATAAAGGCGAATGACGAATGAATATCAAATAAAGCGATGGAATTGTTTTTTTTCTCTTTATCGTATAATGTTCACAAAGTGTAATGCAATTCATGTCGTGGGTAGTGTATTTTGAAGGATCAAATACTCAACATCCCATATTATCAATTTTACATCGTGCAAGAAATGATGCAAACTTAGAAAATCGACTGTGCGCATGCGCAGAACCACAAAGTAGCATTTCTCGGCATGTAGCAGAAATTGGCAGAACACCGGCCTTCAGTCATTTCCCTGATTGTTCATTTAAAGCCTGAGCAGCCTTTTTCTGCAGTTTGAACTTACTATTTTATTTCCCGGCAGACCTGCTATCTTTTATCAGAGTATATGTAGGTCTTGGGGTGCTTTGTGCACCTATTTACCAACTGTATTAACAGATTGGAAGTTGCTGGATGCGGCAGATGAGAGGCGTCTTAGTCGTCAGAAAATGGTTAACGGGATTTTGAACAACTGTGGTATCGTCTACTACATGCATTTGAAGAATCCTCAAATAGCCAAAGACCAATTATAAAAATGTGGCTGCAGCACCTGAACAACCATGCTTTGTGCAAAATAACTATTTTGAAGCACCGAATTTCTTCAAATACACTTTGCATACTGACGCAGCAGCAAACTGTCAATCACAAAGCTGCCTTTCCCTAAAACGAATCCTGTTTTGTAACATTATATTTAATAAAATGAATATTGGGAACATACTGATAAAAAAAAACTGGTAGTAAATGAAACTATAAAGTCACTGAAAATGTACTAAGATAATCAAGGTAGGGAAAAAAAGCATTTTTGAACCTTTTCCCCAGTGAAACCAGGTGGGTCGCCCCCTGCTGCCCATTAGAAGAATTGCAGGTCTAAGGACGGACACTGCATAATTGTTCAGATACTGAAGCCATATCCATCTTTTACATCTTTGGTTATAAGTCAGTGTTCTCACACACTCCAACCAACCACAGTATCCCAACATAAAAACCTTAACACACAACTCGGAATCCAGTGTGAGCAGTCCCAAGCCAAAAGTCACTGCACGTTGAACGCTTCACATGTAGTAGGGTCACAGATATGACCAAAACATAAATAATACATCGTTAGACCCAACCAGAATGAGCCAGGTGATCTTATTTCTGTTTTAGGGAGTAAATTAAGTTGTGACAAGAGGGTATGTTCTGAAAGAAAGGTGGAATTAAGTGAGCTGGTAGTACGGAAAAAAAATAAAACGTCAAAGCCAGGAAAAGTCTCTTGACTGTGACATTCTGGTGCACGTGTGCATGGAAATAAAAACTAATGAGTGTTGGATCAATCTTAAAAATGGAGATAGTCATGCAAGCGTAGTGAGTGCAGTGAGCGAGTGAGTTCAAAGCAGGTTAGACTTAAATGTAGCACAGATTCTCTCTCCAGCACAAACCAAGCGTTAACGTTCTGTTTGCATTTGTAACAGAAGTGGTGAGAAAAAAAAAACAGATGCAAGCCGTCTTTATGCTGCGTTAGAGGAGTGAGCGACGGCCGTGTGGCGGGCCACTCAGACCAGAAGCAGCGATGACGATGAGCTTGTGCCAAAGGAAAAGGGGCAAACACTGAGCCACTTACAAACTCTGCACATCACAGCAAGCCGTTCTTCACAGGAGGAAGACAGGGCAGGAGGAGGAGGAGGAGGGGGTTGTGAGCGATAGAACAGGAGCGAATTGGACAGAAAAAGACTGATTAAAGGAGTATCCAAGGGAGGGAAGCATCGTCATTGTAATACTTTGGACATTTAAAAAAAAGAAAAAAAAAAAAAGGGTCACGATGCTCTTTAATTTCAATATCAGGTATCAAATGTCATACGTGGTACTAAGTGTTGGCCTGTACAGAGCGGTAAACTGAAAGAAGACAGGAGGGGAAAATATGAGCAGTAATAGCAGAAAAAGATGTTTGGAATTGAAACTATCACACTATGGTAAAAGAAAAAGGTTCAAATGTGGGTGCATTCAAACAATTAGCTTAGAGACCGTGGATAGAAATAAATGTCTTTTGCCATTTTCACACATGTACTGCAGCTCTGAGAGTTTCCCCAGAGGAAATGTACGAGGCAACGCTAAGATAAGCACAGTTCAGAGGAACGACATGCAAACTTTACCCTACCAGCTTCCTTGATTACAGTGTTCTGTAAGTGAGCGTGTCATCGTGAGATTTATCAGTAACAGTATAATGAATAGTAGCAGATATGTAACCGGACTAATGTCAGTAAACCCAGGGAAACAGCAAGTGACTGATGCTGATTTACCCTCCAGGTCAACGGCTAGGGCTCAAAACTTCACCAAATCCATGAAACATTGGTAGAGATGCACTTGAGGTTTAAGAGCAAGCATTTGGTCATGAATGTGTAAACTGTTTGGGAAAGGCACGAGATGATGTCTCTGCATCTGGTATCTGGCCTGTATGCTCATTCTGCAGATATTTGATATTGCAGATATGTCCCAATAAAAGCAAAATCCACACTGGATTAAATATAGTCGTCAAATTAGTCTTCACCTCTGTCTGCCGTCGTGAAAGTGGCGTAGAACAAAACACTGCTGTCTCAGCAACATGTCTTTCAACGTAAAGATCTAGTGGGTTCTCCCGAGTCACCAGTCCCCAGTATGTCCCTGCTGTAGTCTGTATATTTGAGAATAGACAACTGTGCACAGTGTGTGGACCCATTTCTGTAGACGTTGTCCAAAGTTCATGTGTGAGAAAGGCATAAACGGACGGCTCAGGTACCAACCTGAAGTCCTCCGAGCCCAGAACCTCGGTGTAGTACATGACTTTACACTTGTGTGAGGAGACCTGCAGGGTGGCCAGCACGTCGTCCACCCGCGGCAGGTTGGTGGCCGAGCAGGCCGGCATGTTGTGAAACTTCCACTGGAGGATATAGAAACCCGGCCACCGGGTTATGTGGGAGCCCTGCGGAGAGAAGAGCAACGCCGAACGTTGAGGTACGCCTGTGTTGAAAAAAAACGATTTTATGATTCTAAATCGATTCTCATTTTAATTCCTAAAAATCGATTTGTATGTCTAAAGATCGATTTTTTTTTTTCTTTTTTTTTTTTCCCATCATTACATTTTTGCCTGGTGAACTTTAGTCCCAGTAGTTTTGAAAACTCCTGAACTAAATGAACTTTTCTTTAGAGAAAATGCTGGACATTTCAGCTTAAATTTCTAAATGTTATATTAGTTCAATGAAGTTCATATTATCTATATTTACTATAGCTTGTTTGGTTTCTCTGTTATCGGACACGGTTTGTCATGAAATACCTGAAAAATGCCGGGTGCTTCATGGCAAGCTGTGTGTCTGGTGACAGAATAAATCAGACAAGCTAAAATAACTTGTTTACTGCTTGAGCTGTTGCAATTTCTTTCTTTTTTTGCACTTTAAATGGATATTGAAATGCCTATTTGAGTTATTTATTTCTTAGTTATTTCACAATAATTATTGTGAAATTATTATTTCAATAGTTATTTTACAGTCATATAATCCAGGCAACATTAACCCAAATCAATATTGAATTGAATCGGATCGAATCAAATGGTGATAATCGATTCTGAATCTTAAGAATCGGAATCGAATCGATTCTTGACATTTGAATCGATACCCAGCTCTATGTTGAGGCCAATGATTTTGCAGAACTACGCTGAATGATTGGGACGTGAGGCGGCCGCTGATCCCCACCTGCACGCTCTCGCCCTCCTTGCAGGTGAGTGGAGACTCCACCATGCTGTAGTCCTGACCCAGAGTCCAGGACTTGTCGATGAGCTGGACGTTGTTGACTCCGGGGGAGGTGATGCCGTGGGCCCCCAGGGGGTCTTTACGCGGCGGCTGGGGGGCCCGCTTTGAGTGGTAGATGTTGAAAACCACATCGCCTTTGCACACGTCGAAGTCCCAGGTGATGACTGAGGCGGCGTCGATGATCTCGATCAGAATCTGAGAGAAATGGAGCATGATTTAGGTCAACGCTGAAGCCGTACAATCAAACTTCTTCTTTTGGGAGTACAGCAATCCCTCGCTAGAACACGGTTCACCTTTCACCGTCTCGCTGCTTCACAGATTTGCATTGTGCATCGTGTTCTGCATTCTGATTGGCTAAACAGTCTCCCCGCTTCAGTTCTCAAATATAATCCATGGTGGCATGTCGGTTTAGTTTAGTTTAGTTTAGTTTAGTTTAGTTTGCACATAAAACATAACAGTAAAAAACAAAGGTCAAATTAAGCATTGTGCAGGAGAGGTGGAAGCCAAAAAGGCTTATGAAAATGCCTCCCCTTTATAAAACAAACATAACAACAATAACAACAGCAAAAGCAAAAACACAATATAAAAATAGATAATATAAGACAGAAAAAGACAATTTAACACGAAAAAGAAAAACACTACTGAATTATTGAAAGATGGAAAAAAATGAAGAAAATGTAAGATAATTGCATGAAAAAAAGTACAGCTTAACAACTCCAGATGTGTTTCTGATCTTAACTAAAAAATGATTTTTTCAAGTGTTTTTTGAACACGTTTACAAGAATCCTTTTGCCCAGAAGAAAAAGGAATGACAACAACTGCCCAAAACTTGTTCTTCTCAGGAAAAAACACACCTGCACCGTGGGCTTTAGAAGAAAAAGAGGCTACAGAGCGAGTCAGGATGCAGCGGCATCAGAAGAGCAGTGAAATACGCAAATAAATATATAGACCAGAGTCACAATTTGTCCTCTTGTAATTGTATTTTTTTTTCATAATCATTTTTCATTTCATTTCATTTCTCCTGTTAAAATCCTGGTGGCGGTGCTGATATCCGCAATCCAAAAAGCCTGGTATAATAATTGTAAAAAAACAAAATAAAGGTTTGCTACTTCCCGGATTTCACCTATCACGGGTTCTTTTGGAACAAAACACGAGGGATTACTGTAAAACTTTGTGTAGTTTCACCAAAGAATATTAAGTAATAGCTCCATATGGAAGTCTTAATTCTAAAACCAGATAAACATAGAAAATATTACAAATAGAATTCAAAGTCAAAACTCATACGACATAAGTCCCATTGGCATAAATAATGTAGCGCAGCAGCAAAAGTATCTCACAGTAGTCAGATTATGGTTGAGGGAATAATTTACAACTATATCCACTAGATGGCAGCGTTCTCTACTGAACCTCCAGCCCAGACCGGCTGAGGAAAAGCTCCGGCTCTGTTCACGGTAAACCCTGCAGGCCTCCAGCCGGACTCTCAGTGGGCTCTGGGTTCAGCCTCACCTCGTGTGGGGCGCCTTTGAAGATGCTGGCACTCTGGTAGATCGTCTCGGTCCACAGTCGGACATCCTCGTTGTCCAGCTCCTCGGCCGTGCGGTACATCGATTTAGGAACCAGGCCGCCCTCGGGTACCTCACACTGCAGAGACACGGCACGCAGACAAACACACAAACAAACCGGTCATTGTCGGTGATGTCATTTGTTCTGAGAATGTAATACTGTTGTCAAATTGTAACCGGCAAAGTTGCATCTCCATCCGGCACTTACCATACACTCTCCTCCCAAGAAGTCGGGGATGATCTCCTTGTCTATGTAGTCCACAAGACCGCCGGGGCCTTGGTAGTCATTGCCTGCGTAGATCAGGAACTTTTTGCGGGTGTTTTCATCAATGAATGGACTCACCTGGAGAAGTAAATATGACCGTGAGTGACTGACAAAACAACAAGGAAATACAATACAATCCCCAAAGCTTGCAACAGGACCTTTTGATGTCACCCGAGAAACTTGGAGATAATGAAATACTGATATTTGTGACTTTTCCATCTATAAAATGCCAGATTGCTTTAGAAATCCTGTGACCATAAGCCAGTCCTGCTAGAGGAAGGCACCCACAGCTACAAACCGCCCCCCGTTTGTTCTCACCAGCGTCCAGAGGACAGGGAAGACTCTCGGAGCTCTGAGGATGAGCAGCCGTCCCAGAGTCTCGGGATAGTTGGCCTCCACCACCTCGATGATCCTCAGCAGCGCCTTGACCCCGGGTCGCCACAGGTGACGCATGTTCAGTCCCTCCAGATCCACCAGACACGTCCAGCAGCTACAGAGGAGGAAGTGAGGGGATTAGAGTGGGTGAAACTGCCCCGTGCTCGTGTGCGTGCACACACACACACACACACACACGGCTTACAGCTCTCGGAGCAATTAGCACCTGTCACCCTGAGGCGAGTCTTAGGCGGTGAAGACAGTGCTGGATAATTCTGAACCCCTGGTGCAGTGATGTGACAGTCATCCACCGCTCACATGCCCCCCCCGTTTGAGAGGCCTGACAGATGACAGATGTCACCGCCGCTCCCTCACTCTCACACTGTGCACTCAGAAACGAGCTTCGCACATCATTTCCATTTTTAGGAAGATAATTCTCCCGCGGAGGCTCACACTGTGTGTATCTGTGTGTGCACATGCGCCAGAGATGCAACTGCTGAACTGAATCCAAAGCAAATATGCTTTTAAGCTGCTTGGGGGGAAAAGAGGACTGATGTTGCTTATTTTTTTCCCCCCACATAATCCTCTTTCTGTTCATCTGAGTATTTTACTACAATTTTGATGAGAAAATGGCCGACAGAAAACGACATCTTCTGTATTTCCAATGCAATAAACTCACATTTGTTACCGATAACCAAAACTGTTACAGCTAATTTCCTGTTCTTTAACAATTCACGTCATCAATTTACCTGATGGGTCTTCCAAACACCTTGGTGTTCTCCTCACAGCGTCTCAGGCCCTCCTCGTTGATTGACAGCACCTAAAATGAGATGACAAAATATTATAAATAGGAAAAAACAGGGGGGGAAAAAGCAAATAAACCTTTTTAAACTATACATGCTAGTGTTCACACACTTGCAGGGACATACCAGGGCATAACCTGCACTGCAGCGTTTAACAGTGTGACCTAGAAACACACGGACCCCCGCTGCTGCGTGCAAACCCCAATCTCATTACCACTTGCTTTACGTACATGTCTCAGCAGCGACTCCTCTCCGAGAGCGCGTACCAGTCCTTTGGTGTCCATCTGGCCCAGCCGCAGGATGTACAAAGGACGGCCGTCTAGAAGAGGAAGACAAATATTGCATGAGCTATCCGAGTATTAATGTATTAAACTCAAGCTAAGAGGAAAGGTCCTGGTGCAGGACAAAAGCTCAGAGTGTTTCAAGAGAAATGCTTTAATAGCCAGTTCCCACTAATCCCAAACAAATACACAAAGAAAACCTGAGTAAGGTACATTTGGAGAATTGCATGTTGACATGTTTTACGTGTAAAAAGCTACACAACTAAGAAAACATAAGTGAATGGAGTAAGTGGATGTATTTTGTGAAATTTTGTCGTTGATGTTGAAACTATTACTGCAGCTCTGCACATAAGATCAACGAAAACACTCGTTAAGATTGTGCATTCCCCCTCCAGAGAACTGGTTCACGACTACAGCTCAGCTGCATCATTTGCACATCACCCCTAAAGGCTGTGCAAGCTGCAAAATCTGGGGATGTTGTGATCTAAGTAAACGACTGGACAAGTAATCCCAATACTTCCTAGACGCAGCAGGTAGTGATTTCACATCTTAGCAGTTTAGATACTGGGTGACGCTGAGTTTATAACTGGACAGATGTTCCAGCATCTGTGGAAGAAACCTCTGGAGTGCATTTGTGTAAACACCCGAGTCTCCAGCCTGTTCAAATGTGGCTGCAGATGCAAACACACCTCTGTCATGGTGGTGCCAGCCACCGGTGTAGAAGTCCTGCAGGACTTGTGGAGAGTTCCAAGTCTCCAGCAGGTAGTCCACCTGGTGCTGCTTCCTCCAGGTGAGAGACTGGCACAGGATCTCCCGGGCCTTGTCCATGTTGAAGTCTCTGGCCCGCAGGAAACGCAGGATGTGCTCGTCTTTAGGGATCTGAACAGAGATGGCAAAGCATTCATCTCTGGTTGTGGCACAATATTACAAAAAACGTGATTTAAAAAAAAAATTAATTAATTACATTTTTTAATTAAATGGTATTTATATAGTGTCTATTACAACATAAGTTGTCTCTAGGCGCTTTCCAGAGACCCAGGACATGACCCTGAGCAATTATTACACAATTATTAATTATTACATAAACAAAACATAATTGGATTTGCATTTTCATAGATAAAGAAATAGGATGACGATGATATATAATCTTATTCTTCAGTATATGGTGACATTAGCTTCCCGCTTTGCAGTGAAAACTGTGCCCTGGTAAATAGCCCATGAGAACACTTAAAAAGATTAAAAGTATTGTCTCTATTCCAGCAGCTTGTTTTTACTAAAAATAAATACATAAAAAATAAACACTAAATCCTGCAACAACAGTCCTCTTCACGTAAATAAGATATTAAACTGGCATCTTGGGCAGCGACTGTCTATCTGATCAGCCAAATCAATTATTGAAAAGCCCTTAATGGCACTTGGAAAGTAAAAGACTTCCATTTATAGTTATTACCCCGTTAACAATAATTTTTTTGGCATACTGCGCAGCCCTAAACTATGCTTGTACTTAGCCATTGAATATACTTAAAAACAACACAGTACCTTTCCTTTGTGCGTCTCCTGAAGCCACTTGCGGAGTCTGATCAGACAGCTCTCCTGGAGGGGCGTCAGGTCCCCCAGGTAACGCTTGATATAATCTGCATC
Organism: Cololabis saira; assembly: GCF_033807715.1. Taxonomy (NCBI): domain Eukaryota; kingdom Metazoa; phylum Chordata; class Actinopteri; order Beloniformes; family Belonidae; genus Cololabis; species Cololabis saira. The sequence continues at coordinate 46,673,967 of NC_084587.1, forward strand.
CAGCTTGTCTGTAACAAAAACAGAAAAGATGGAGTTAGCAGCTGGTTTTCTCCTTGGGTAGAAAGCCTTTCCTTTCTATTACTGTTGGGTATAATGCAGAAGTGTATTTTCTTTACCTAATTCTTCTTTACAGTAACTTTTCTCTCGGTGAATTGTAATTTAAGCTTCTTTTTCTGTGTGCATATTAGGGATGGGCGGTATGGACTAAAAAAATGTATCACGATAATTTCTGGCATTTATCCCGATAACAATAAAAATGACGATAAAAAAAATACCAATTCAACTGCACCTTTTTAACTATAAATCTATCACCACATTCAGTCTTTGGAGCCCCCAAAACAAGTTTTCTTAGCTTATAAAATCACAAAGTAGAAAAAAATACAACTTGATAAATAAAGAAACAAATAAATAAAAGTTCACTGAAAATAAAACCCAATCAGTGATGACCTCTTCTAATATAAATAAAATGTGCAAATTAACCTGTGGTTGGAACATGCCACAAATTAGATACTATTGCAATTTTTTTTTGTAATAGTCAAACGTTATATAAAAATGTAACAACCATTTCCTTCTGTTTTTGCAGACTCTGCATATAATAGATGATGTTTGCTCCTCGTCTCTCTTTTTAAATCCAAACCAGTTCCAGATAACGGAGCTGGAGCCTCGTTTAACAACGAGCTCCTCGCTCTCAGATCCACCTTCCGCCATGTTTGTTACACAAAAACGTCATCAACGGGAATTTAGCGTTTTTACCGCGAGATGACAAATTCTTACCGTGGGGAATTTTTTTGACGGTTTATCGTGAACGGTAAAAATATCGCCCATTCCTAGTGCATATATATTATTATCAAGTTTGGCAAAACCTGAAGCAACGTATATGCATTTAATCTTGTATTATATATAGTAAGTGTATTTATAAAGATTATCACAGTTCTTGGGAAAAGCATAGAAAAAGTGCTGGCGTCCATGTTTCTGTCATGTGCGGGACCGACCTTCAGGCGTCCCGGCCAGGATGTCCGTGAGGCTGTCTGCCTGGAGCGCGGTGCAGTCTTGCTTTGCCTCCTGCGAGGGCGTGTCTTTGGCGTCGGCAGGCTGCGGGGCAGAAGCTGCAGGCGTGCAGGTGTGCAGGGGGAGGACAGGCGGGCTCACGGAGAGGGTGGTGGGTCTGGGGGGAGCCGTGGACGGCGAGAGAGGACTCCAGCGGGGCACCTGAGTGATGCCCTCATCCTCCAGCTCCTTCAGGTAGAACTCGATGATTTCCTTTCCCTGTGAGGAACGCAGGTGAGACCAGTGTGAGGACACAGATTCAAGATTCAGCCTTACTGAAAAGCAAGGCATAAATGATTGAAACTGAAATATCAGGTAATGAAAAACATCGAGGAAAGACATTTTGAAGAAATAAATTAATCACTGGTTCTATTCATCCTAAATGAATCATGATCATTCAGTGGGTCCAGAATAGAAGGTATTTATCCAATTTCTGCTTATCATTTACAGAAGCTTATTTAGGCAATTAAAGAGATGAAATGACGCATGCCTTGGAAACCTCAGCCTGCCCTGAAAAGACTGTTCCATTCGGCATAATCCATGAAGCAGCTATTATGGGGTTGTGAAAGCATGTTTCTAAGAAGTACAAAGGAAATGTCAGCTTGTAATGACTGTAAAAGTGCACACACGGACCTTTTTGATACTGCTGGCGTACTGCTTCATGGCAATCTTTTCCACGGTGCTCTCAAAGCCAAAGAAGGACTTGATGTCCAAGCTGGCGGTCTGTTCGAAACACGTCCAGTCCTCATTCTCCGGGTGGACCTGCACCGCGCACACACAAACATACACACCAGTGTTTCATACTGTACAAACATGCGGCGGCAAGATGACCTTGTTACCATGGCGACCACGCGCCCGGCTTCAGCCGGTAATGACGCACGTCGGGAGAAATTTTCACACTGTGCACTGTGAGTGGGCGTGTGTCTGTCCAGGCTACATTAGCCCGTGTTTATGCATGAGGTGTTTGGACTTAAGACAGAACACAAATGTACAGAGACGCACGTGTTTCTGGTTCCATGAAGGTTAGGGGAATCAACCTCACACCAATATATATTTTTGTAAATATTAATGTTATTATCAGGATTTTCTATGAATATTCTAAACCTGTATTATTAAAAATATGTACTTGTAAATGTACTTTATTTATATAGCCCTTTACAGCCACCTCTAGGTGAGCCAGGGTGCTTTACAGAATAAAACATACAGAAATACAACATACAATCATAATACTAAATAGAATAAATAGAATAAAAGAAAAAGAGTAAAAAGTGTCACCACGCTACTGGGTATTAAAGGCCATTCTAAATAAATAGGTTTTAAGGTCAGAGATAGTGCGTAAGTTGCAGGGGAGCTTGTTCCAGAGCCGGGGGGGGAAACTGAAAAGGCTCGGTCACCCCAGCGCTTGAACTTTGACCTGGGCACTTCCAACAACAGTCGGTTTGAGGATCTCAGCGCCCTGCCATGCTCACCTACCGTTAAAAGCTCAGATAAATAGGGTGGGGCAAGGCCGTTGAGGGCTTTAAAAATATATATATTCATAATATTTAGTGTTGTCCCAATCGATCGGGCCCGATCACGGCATTTTCAAAACATCGGTATCGGCCAAAAAAGTATCGGGACATACCTAGTTATTAATGTTTTTAATATATATTAAATCGTTTTATATATCGTTGCATTTAACGTCACTTCGGCCACCGGCCGGAAGAGACGAAGTAAGCAAAACTAACATGGTTTACATGTTTGAATTGTGAAATTATATATCTGTTCATGTTGCATTAAGCTGCTGCCATTCAGAATGTTGCACTAAGGTTAAGCCAAAAAGTATTTTAATTTTCTTGTGTTTGTGAGTTTGACTGGATGTCATTCAACTACCTCTTTTGAAGTTAAATTTGTTTATTTTTGTTATTGCACTATTCTGCACTTTTTGTTTTAGTTTACAATTTCATGTTTTTACATTTTGTGGCACCAGAGCTGATAAACTTTGTTGAAATATATGTCCATGTTGTTCTCCAATGGACAATAAAGGAAACTTGGGATAATTTAGTTTTAGTCCTCTTTTTTTTTCTACTTTTATATTTCATTGCCAAAAAAAGTGATTGGATCGGGAAAAATCGGGATCGGCAGATACTACAACTCAAGTGATCGGGATCGGGTCGGGAGCTAAAAAAATCCTGATCGGGACAACCCTAATAATATTATTATAATAATTTTCTTTGGGAGCCAAGACGCAAATCCATCCTGAAGGTAAAAGCTGGTAGCTTCGTTAACCATGACAACTTTAATACTGTAATACTCTCTAACCGAGCCGCCCATCCCGGTTACAGAGGCACAGCATCCCCAAAGTACGCAGCAAGAACCTCTTCACAGCCCTGTGACTAAATTTAGCACTCCCCCCGGTTGGAGGCAAATGCAATGTTCTTGACCTCATTTAGTCACAGCGCAGATCCATGAGAGTTAAGCATGTGAAATGCAGCAGTGGGAAAAATGAGGACAAACTGGTTTTAGAGCAGTATTTGAACAGGCTTTCTCTGCAGGGACGTACTGTATTAAAGGAGCATAAACATTCAAATGTGCTTGATAGCATCAGAATGGCCTTCAGCAGCAGATTAATGTCATCACGCAACACGTCCGGGTTTACTCGATCTCTTTCTGTGATAAGTGTAAAGAATGTTAAAAACAGCAGGGACCAGGGTCGCACTTTTCTCTCTACTCTAACCAGTGTGTTTGGATGACAATGCGGAGCGAGAGCTACTGACCGAATAGCAGCAGGTCTCGTGGATGATGACTCTGTTGGAAAAGGTCTCATTGTGGGACTCGATGTGCAGAGTCCTCTCCTGTCGGTTCAGTGTGTTTTTCTGGATGAAGTAGACGTAGTCTACACCTGCAATCTGTAAACCACAGAAAAAAACACCTCGTGTTATTCTCACAGCCTACGATAACAAGTGTGGGAAAGCTGTAATTACCAAAAGCATCATGGCTGTGATGGATGTTTGCTCAGGACTCGAGGTCCAACCTACCCTTTTGAGGAGTCGCGGCGCGTCCACGTCCAGGGCGCAGCGCCGCTCGATCCTGTTGACGGAGCCGTCCTCGCTGGTCTCCTCCTCCACCACATCACTGGCCACAAACATGGGGATGAGGTGGCAGGTGGGGAAGCGGCGTTCATATGCCTGGCGAGACAACAACAACGGAATTATAGTGTGCAAAGTAGTATTTCTGCGGCGGAGAAAATTGTAGGTTTCAACTTTCACTCCAGAGAAAGAAAAAAAGAACAAGAGGTTATTAGTAATTGTCTTCGTCTCACTGAAGGAATGACAGGTTTACAGCTACCTAACTGCTACTGTTGCACTGGGCACTTTAAACTTGCACAATTTGTTAGTATTTAAACTGGCTCCTCATGCCCTTCCCTCCTTTTCTTCTAATTTTACCGCCATCTCCCATTGTTATACGAGTTAATCGTTGTGATTGTAAAGTTATACAGCACATTTTATAACTTTACTGTTGTAGAAAGAGCTTTAAATGCTTCTCATTCACACACACGGACTCGGAAAAGAAGAAAGATTTCCGTATGAACATGGTGTGGCCATGCAGGGAGGACGAAGTGTCTTGTCCAGGGACATTTTGAGATGTACAGGAACTACGGATCAAGTCCTCTGGTTGGAAGACGATCTTTGGAGGCTATATTTACCTACACAAACTCGTTAAGGCAGCATATGCTCTTTAAGTTACAGGAGGAGCTTATTTATATCATCCCTCATTGATCAATGATGTTAGTTTTTTCAAAAAGAGGAGCATTTGAAGAAAAGATCTGTAAAAAGAAAAGCTGCTGATGTTTGAGCCGTTAATTACTTAAAAAGGGCAAATATGTGGAATGGCAGGTTTTGTATTACTGGCTTACGTAATACCTATTAGAACACAGAATCCAAACACCAACACCAAGGAGGACAGGAATTTGAATAAGTGGGCACAGAAAATGATTGCTCCACAAAGAAATGAGAGGGCTGGACAAAAGCCCCTTCAGCTCCGAACTGATTTAACCTTTTCACTTGAGCCACGCCAGTGCAGACTCAGCATAAGAACTTTATTGCTTTACAACAAAAGGCTCTGTACATAATAGCAACACTTGAGTCTTTAAAGTATGTGTCCTCATAAATCCCAAACAAAGACAAACTAAGCGGTTTGGCCAGGGTCATCTAGCTGTTGTGCAACAGGGCCTTGCTAGAACATTGTGCGGCGACAGCAGCCGTATCTGCATGTTCCATCATGCATCCCTCAGCCAGCGCTGATCTGATAGCGCTGGGTTCAAAACTAAGTCTAGAGCAGAGACGAGACTAAATTAAAATGTGCTAAGCTGATTATTTGAGCTGGTACTGGCCTTCGTCAATCACAGCACCGAGTTCCAACCAGCTAGAGAGGTGGACAATGGACTGCTTCATAAATGAATTCAAGTTCATAGTTGATGGCGAGAAACAAGAATCTCTTTAATAATCTGGAAATGACTTTGGTATTGCAACATCCAACACTGAGGAAATGACTGCCTGCTGTAGCTTGTCCACAGTCCACAGCAACTAAAACGTGCAACTTCTTAGGCCTGTGTTGAAAAAATCGATTTCCCAATTCTAAATCGATTCTCATATTAATTCCTAAAAATCGATTCATATGTCTAAAGATCGATTTTTTTAAAATGTATTTATGTATTTTTTTTTCATTATTACAACTTTTGGTAATTTTTTTGTTCATCCTCAAAAAAGGAATGTTTTGTTGGACACGAGAATAACTGGTGCCATGTTTTTGCCTTTAAATATGTTTAAAGGTATGAAAACATTAAAGTGTTAGGTTATAAAAACCAAATTCTCAAAAATTAAAAACCAAAATAACTTGAAAATGGAACAAATAAAAACGGAAAATGGGAAAAAATAAAACCGATTTCATTGTCTCTGTTTCCTCCCTGGATCTGTTTGGTAATTCTGACCCACAAGATGTTTCTGTTTCAGTTCTATCAGCATTCTGGGAGCTGATTGGTCCTTACAGCATCATTAGCTGCAATACTTGCTGTTGAATCTCAATATAATACTAGTATTAATATTTTGCATAACTACAGTCATATAATTCATGCAACAGCTCAAAAAACAGTTTTAATAACACTAACCAAATCAATATCGGAATCAAATCAAATCTTGATAATCGATTCTGAATTTTAAGAATCGGAATTGAATCGATTCTTGACATTTGAATCGATCCCCAGCCCTACAACTTCTACGGCAGCTTTATGTAACTTGTGTAGCAGCAGCAGCACCATCTGCGTCAGACTATGACATCCATCAAAAGAAGGTCCAGGCTGCTGCAGAGATCAGCTGGCTGACAGGAACCTCATACACAGAAGCCTGGACTCCTCATTGGGGCTGATCCAGGTCCAGGTCCAGACTGTGATCCTTGGTGAGCATCATCCCTGCCTCCACCCCCCTTCCTGTTTGTAACGCTGGCAAATAAGGGCCACTTGTGTAAAAGGGAGTAGTACATGGCGTACACGGCATAAAGGGAGAAGTCCAGTGGAAAGACAATGCAGAGGGGGTGGTGTTTCACATCTACAAACATACTGTATGATGCCTGTATACACAGTTGAAATATCTTGCGTCATCCACATACAAATGATTTCAGATATGATGCGTTTTCTGTATCATTTATGTCAGAATAAAAACAAAAAAATGAAACCTGGACTTATTTACAACAGGTAAAGTCCTCTTTCCCTGTATATGCTTAATCCTCATTCTGTGCAAATTTGCAGTGCGCTTGAAAATGTGTTTTATGTGAGGAAAACATCAACTGAGACACCAAATGCTGCTCACAAGACTGCTATGATCAGTTGGTCTCAGCTGGACAAAGACGCTTTGTTCTGTAAAAACTAAAAGAACCTTTATACTAAGTTTAAGTTTCTCTGAAACTCATGAAAGAGCATAGGTGTCCAATGTGACCAGTCTTCAATAAGACAAAGCTGAGCAGAAAGTTTATTGCTTTATATTGTAACAACCGATCCCTTTGCATATCAGTGTCAAAGCAAAACATTTTAACTTCTGGAGTTATTGGGAAAAAAAAAAAAATCCAAAGAAAAGGATTTTCCATTCAATTTCCACAAAGTGAAACACTGACTACAGAGCATTTATCATGGAGCAAAATAAGCAGTTGTTTTGTGTGAAAGCGGGCAGAAGTGTTCAGCCATTCCTGGCACGCCACCAGCAGGGCTGCAGATCCACTCACTGCCCACTGTCCCCTGGCCGGGTGAATGCTGAGCTCTGTGTTTCAGCCCCGCTGCTCTGGAACAGTGGCTGTGTGGCTTTGTCCTGTCGTCAGCACAACAGCACGGACCCACTTCCAGTTTCACCCATTAAAAACTTCTCAACAGCCAGTAAACCACAACAAATGTGGGGCAAAACACCCTAAACAGCTTTAAACAACCTTTAGTTCCCTTTTTTAACTATTAAAAACAGAAAGGCTGCCTTTCCAATAACATACAGACCAAATGCTGTCCGATCTGATTAGACTGAATTAATTATTAGTATTAAAAAGGTTTTATTATGCGGTAAACTGTTTTGGTTAAAACTCTTATGAAAGTGACAAACTACTTTGTTTTTTTATTGACATTGGCCATTTGAAGATGCATCAACTCAATGACCCTGAACAAAAGCAATTATGCAGGATATACCAGCTCAGCTCTAACAGGATCTTAAATTCATGTATCTCTGTTAACATGGAAAAACCTCCTTCAAATCATTTCATGAAGTGTTTGCCAAGTAGGAGTAAAAACACACAACAAACAAGTTCATCCACTCCTCTGAGCACATATTAAGGGCACGTGCCATCCACTTTCAGGATTATTTTAACTGATCCCAAAGACATACTGAACAGTTTTATGTGGATTGCCTCAGCATTCACATGACAGAAGGAAAAAACCTATCAAAATTAAATATGTTCAGGATTCCAGGTTAGTTAAACGGCCAGTGTAAGAAAAACTGCAAGAAAAAAAAACCAACAGTCCTCTGGTTGCCACGGAGATGGTATGTTATATAAACCTCAAAAGGCCAAGCCATGAGTAAAAGCTCCTGGAATTTGTTTAGAAATGTGGCGTGCTTTCCAGAGGCAAATGAAAGCAGCAGAGAAAAAAAGAAGTTCCTCCAACAAACACACAAAATGGATTCCCCTTCAGAAAGAAGTGGCCGAGGTCAGGAGTCAGGAGTACGGGAAATAACACGACTTTTACTCAGGAAGGGAGATTCAGGAAATTGATGACTTCCAAAAGAAACAACACACTTTAAGGCTATAAAAAGGTGCATGTAAACTTGTACCGGTACTTCCTGGTATGAAATAAGACAACAAGAAATGCTGGCAGGCACCCGAGGCATTATCCATCTTGATGTTGTTTCAATGAACAATAACTTAAGTAAAGGAAAGAACAAGTTAAGAAATTACACGAGGTTCAAGCTCTAACTCGGAACAAATAAATCTGCTTTCATGGACTTTTCTTGTGTTGATCATTTGGGGATATAAACCAAAACATCTGCTTTCCACTGCAGAATTTAAGACATTTTTTGGCAATAAATAAAGCTGTAATAAGCATTAAAGTGCAAGTGCAAAGCCTTGTATAATCTCTCTGAATGGATTTATTTCAATAATGACCTCTACACATTTTTCTTCTGAAAATGAAATCTCACATTAATATATGCAAAAGGGCCAGACATAAACATCCCTCTACCCACGTTTTCAGATGCTCATCACTGCTCTTGGATAGTAAAGTCCATCACTAATTTAAAACAATAAAAAAAATAAAACACTTTATGCACCAGATGCAGTGTCATATCAAATATGTCCCTAAAAGGTGAATGTTTTGGCCCATCAGCTTTTACAAATACTTCTGTAGCCAAGGACAAATTGTCTGCAAAACTGAGGGGTATGCAGTTTTCCTCAAGATCAGTAATCTGCTCCGGCTATCAGACTAAAGAAGGATTCAGAAGAGAAATATATATTTATATGACACCTTATTAGGAAAGGCCGTTTGTTCATCTAGGGAGCCCTACAAATGAGACTTGCGTCAACCTGTGATGGCTGTGGCAATAACCTTACATGTCGACACTGACCCGAGACCGCTTTCAGACTCCTTTGAAGCAGAGGCATCTCTCAAGCTTATGAAAATGGTTGCATAACAGAGACAAGAGTTATCCATAGGTCAGACTTGGCTATTTTAATCAGCTGGGTGGGAAAATGGAAGCATTTAGGGCGGCGACGCTTTTAAGATACTTGAAAAGGACAGCTGAGAGATAATGTCTAGCTAACACAGTTCACAGATCCTGGAAAGTAGCAGTTGAGTCTGGCTGCACCGCGTCTGGAAAAATCAAAAGTAGAACTAATTGGTCATAAATCACTCGTTCTATTCATAAATGTGTCTGATTGCAGTCAAACGGAGCATCTTAATGTTGTACCAAAGACATTTGAATGAGCTGCATACATGCCATGCAGTAATAAATGAGCTCCCAAAGAGAACAATCGTCCTGGGATTTTTTTATTTTCTAGGATCTCAAATGCTATGACACCAATAAAGACACCTAGTGTTCAATGAATGAATGAATGAATGAGTGAATGAATGAATAAAGTGTATTCAGTCATGACAACACAACACAAAAACAACACCAGGAAATATTGTGCACAGCATTAACATTTCACACAAAACCAATAGTCATGTGTTTAACAATGTGTTTAATATCAGCAAACTGCTGCATTTTCTTGCTCCTCTGAAGTTGCTCTTGGACATTTGCACCAAATTCATATTCCACAGTAATCATCATTCCTTTGACGCAAGAAGCATAGAAAGCCTTTGCCAGGACGGTGACATCAGCTAGATGTTAGGTGACAATAATCATTAACAGGTCCCACCCACAACCCCAGGCACTTCTAGGTTTGATCCATTCGGACGTCATTACGGGGGCTAAAATCAAACATCTGGCATGTATTTTATATATTCATACATGAAACCTGGTGGGAACCGTTTGCCCTTTGCAGACAAGTAAGTGATTTGACCGGTAGGGTCACGTTTAATGTTGCTTGGAAAGAAGATGCTGTCCTGTGGACCATCAGAGGCTGAGGAACAGCAGATAAGAGATTCACTTCCAGCTGTTACTGAGCCCCAGTTAGTATTGGGACTGCTGAAGGACAATGACCAGACGCTCAACCAGAACCAGCCAGAACCTCAATGGCTGGGCACATTTTGTTCAAGGGGCTAAAATATTATTTCAACCTCAGGTCTCCTATATGTCCCGTTAAGGCCAAGACGAAAAGGGAAATTGTGTAAATAAAGTTAGTTAAGTGTCAAAATCCCTCCTTGCCTAAGAGTGGTACTGGTTTGCCGCCTATAGAGCAGCGTTTCCCAACCCTGGCTCTTGCAGCACAGTCACTGCGGTTACATGCACATCTAAATCAAGTTATTGGCAACTATAGCTACGGATTAAACTGGAGTTTCCCAGATATCCAAGTAAACATGCTGGAGAAAACAATCGATTATCGAGTGAGGTGCGTTCGACTCAGCGATGCTAGGTGGCGCCACATGCACTTTAGCGTTGGCTTTATTCCTGTTAGTTCTTTGTTGTTCTTCTTCTCCTACTGTGTTGATATTCGGGCTGGGTCTGCTTTTGTTACATTATTACATGGACATACTAGCCAAAGATAAAATACACCCATGCAACTTTTTCTTTAGGCAACATGCATGTATTTTTCTTGTGTATTCTTTTTAATCAGTCAAACAGTTTTAGTGATTTACTGATGTTTTCTTTGCCGGTTTGAAGGGCGTCTGCAAGTTTGGCTGAAAAAAATCGATCAGAGAATACGTAGTAAGAGCCTCTCATACAAGCTTAAATAAATGAAAAGAGCTCTTGTGGAAAATCCCTGTATCAAGTACTTCCACGTTCTCCGTATCCTGGCCGACCAGTTCAACAGCTTTGGGCTGATGACGCCTCAAGGATGCAGCTTCAAGTTACATGGGTTGATACACTGTTAACACGGATGAACATGGTATTTGCTGCCACGCACACGTTAGAATAACTAAAGCTTAAATATTTAAAGAAAGAGATTCACTTTGTAGTTCCTACTTGGCAAGTACGACTCAGGAGGAAGTAGTTTGCTCCGTCTGTAATTGGATCAGTGGTGTTCTGGTGCACTTGATAGCACCGCAGTTCAGCCAGCAGACCAACTCATACTCACCGTCTACAATCTGAGCACAAACATAAGAACTCTGAACATGAACAAACACGGACTACTCTGGCAAAAGTGTTTAATCGTTACCTTATATTATTTGGTTTTTGGGAGAGAGTTAAATAGGTTTTACACTTTTGTACTTCAGCTGTGGTAAAAATAGAGTTTAAAGGTGGCAAAATGAATATAATGCAAAAACCTAAGAGGACATTTTCAAATAGGTTTTAAAACCTAACCACAAATTTGTGGTTAAGTTATATATTGGGATTTAAAACTGCATTCTGTCACACAATATAGTTATAACATTCCCTTTTACTGCTTTCTCTCCCAACATTACTTCTGCTTTTGATGTGAAGTGCATTTTGGAGCGCACCAAATCAGCAGCGTCTACCACCTTGGACTTTTTTGGGGTACGACGGAAGTACCAAAACAAAGGGCAGGGATTTGTATTGAAGTTCACAAAAGTGCCCATTGCAGAACCGTTCCTGGAAACGTAAGCATGTGCCAACAGTCCCACAAAGCCCCCCCGGACCCCCGATGAAGGAAATCTACCAATCAAATCCAGCAGTTAGCAGTTCAGAGCACTTCAAAAGGTCGGTTCGGAGGAAAGCCCTGGATTCTCTCATCCCTCTCAAAGTTAGGGGACAAAATAGACCTCCATGGTTATGATTAGTGCTATGAGTAGTTGTACTGCTGACCATAATCATTGAGGTTGGAACAGTTGATTTAACAAACATGCATTTCATTTATTACCTGCTTTTGGGTACGTTTAGAAAATGGTGCTCAGATATCCACTTGCAAAATATGTAGCACATTTGTCTCCAAAGTTAATCATTGCTGAGTTATTTAACTCACACCTTAAGTTAGTTTCACACCGCAGCCCCTTTCTGAATGCAACTTAATGTAACTTATTTTTCACCTCCCTAATTTCCAGTGTTGGGATCTATAAATCAATCTGGTTTTATGGCAATGGAACATAACATTTAATATTTAATGTGCACCTTCAATGTTCCACTACAGTCAGAAAAACATCCCATTTCATCAGTGCAACATTAAGGTTTTGTTAAAGGGTTCAAACACTTCTCTATTTATGAAACAAGAAATGTCCACACCTCTAAGTAGGAGAGGGAACAAGCTTCAGACTGAACCGATGAAACAATGGAGGCTTTGGTTTCTGTATGCCATACCACCCACTTCCCTCCTTCCAGTGAGCTCACTGCTACTGAGCGCATTGTAATGGCAGAACTGCCTGGAACCACCGACTCGGAGGCGGGAACTTGTCCTCCGAGCGACAGAACCTACGTTTATGTAAGGTCTTAAGTATCTGTTGTGCTGTGCTAAACTTAAGTGTTAGGTTAGACGTGCATGATTGCCTCTGTGTGCACCGAGGAACTGGCCATCTGTTGGACATCACAATGTCATCGCAGTGAGAAATAGCAATGTTCAGCTTTTCCCTCTCGCGTAAAGCTTTTAAGTCTGGGAGCTCATTAAAAGAAAAATGAAACACTGATTCTGCAAAATGAAAAATCTGTCCTCTCTCTGAGGACTCAGTGTGGAAGGTTTTCTAAGGACATATTCAACCCTAATCCTACATGGAACATGGACTAAACAACTGCTCACAGGGTGGTTTTTTTACATTTCAGTGCTTCATTGCTGCCACAATAACATAATTCTATTATTTCCTGAAAAAAAAATATATTCAATTGTAAATATAGTAAAAGTATAACATGATTGCTGCACAGGTTTCTTGAAACATTTGATTATTTCAAGGACAACTTATATTACAGCAGTGAATCTCCTTAATGCTAAAAGACTGTGTGAACAAAATTGAACCATTTTCGTTCTACATCTACCACAGAATCTGTGCAAGTGAGGAAACAAAATCAGTGTGAGTGAGGAAAAATGTGGCAAGCCCTTGCATATAAGGAGAAAAAAACAAAAAGGGACAGCAAGCATACGCCAGTGCCACAGTCTAATGTACACGCACTCCTAACGTCACTTAGCTGCCACGGAAACCTGAGTCATGACCCACCCCTACGCTGCTGGGCGACTGCAGTGTAAACCACGCTAAAAAGGTCAGTTGTGTAACAGTATGTCCTCATACGTTCATCGGTGTGTCACGGAGGGATGCAGGCTGAGGGAGGGGGGCTGCTGTGGCAGCATCTCGACCTTGCAGTAAAAAAAAGGATGAATGAGCATCTTGGTGAATGAAATAAGCTGCAGAAATCTGTCATAGGCTGCTGGAGTCACATGGTGCTGGCTGCAGAGTCCTCAATGAACGCTGGTTGAACGAGTGCACTGCATGATAAGCTACTCTCCCCAAGACAGGCTACGTCTCCTCCTAATTTTTTGGCAAACAGCATCCAGCGTAGTAAGTGAATTAGACACTGCTAAATAAAGCTATGACACACTAATTCAGAGGAATGGATGGAAAAGTCTAAATTAGACCAGACAGGCACAATTATGGGAAAAGCTGGTGATAAAAGCATACTGAAATAAATAAAGTAAATTATCTGACAACAATACTCAAACAAACTCGACATCCCGATATTCATTTTCCTTGAGGAGAGAATTCTGAATAACTAGTAAAAACTGAAATACAGCCAGGCTTCATTGCATTATTCGGTTCTCTTTTTCTGTGGAAATGACAAAGAAATGACCCAGTTCCCAGTCCTAAAACAACCCCAATTTGTAGGTTTGCTTGTATAAGTAGCGCCACTAGAAGAGAGTCCATTCAACGATGCAGGTCGCAGACGAGCCAACAGCTCAGACACGGATTAAAACAATAGACTAAAGCCCGGGATGCTCCTGTAGCAGAGAACTGGGCTGCAAAAGCCTAGAACAGACATACAAGTGGGTCAGGATGTAGGGATGTACAGTCGGGGTGTAGGAGGAGAACATCACAGTGGCAGCACCGCTGGCAGGCGAGACGCTGAAGGAGGACAGCAGGATGGACCAGTTTTAGAAACACGGACATGGTAGTAAACACAAAACATGGTGATGAGTCAACGCTGAGGGAGGGTTGCCAAGGATACTACACCAGAGATTTGTAGAAGGTACAAGGAGCTTAAAATAGTTTATGGAGCAAAAGATTAGAAAAAAAAAAATTGTCAAGGATGACAAGGATGTCGTTTTTTTTTTCAGTGCAGCAGGAAAATCCTGTAGAAATAAACCAACATTTAAAAATGTTTCCTGCAGTGTGAGATATACGAGTGCCGTTATCACTCTGTGATTCAGTGTGATGGCTCATCTTACATGCCATGCTGGCAGATGCTTCGGCAGCCAATTTTTGAGAACAGCCCTAGGAAAACAGAAAAAAACTACAGGACCCATTTAGGTACGGGACACTTTGGAAGGGGATGAAATAGTGTTGATAAACAGTAAAAAGGTGGCACCAGCACATGGCCATGATTGCAAAACCACAAACGCAACACGACAAAAAAGTCTGAATTAAATCCCAAGTCACTACAACCCGTGTCCATGTGGACTCATCTGAATAGACCAGGTCTTATAATGTTACATTCACTACTCTGGTGGTCTTTAAGGCCATCAGGGTCAAAGACCAGAGTAACTGAGTTACACACTCAAACAACACCGTTAGTCTTTCACAAAGGGCGTGTATTTGCAGGCAAAGCTTAGCATAATAATACGTAGCGAGCAAAGTCTGGCTCTTGCTTTCCTAACATTTTCCCTGACTTCTTGTGGCATTTATGCTCCATATTCAAAAGTCATCTGTGACGTAATTATAAGTCAGCTTTTCAATATCCAACTAGCACATCTTACAGCTGAAACCTGCCCATCTATTGTCACGTAAAAACATTTCCTTATGAAAACACAGCATTCCCTTACGTGACCCCGACTTACTAAGACTATTTAGTCACCAAGAAGGAAATGTCCCCCGTTGCTGGCGGTGCCTACAAGCCCAGGAGGCTTTACACGACAGCACATCCCGTTCCTTACCCTGCAGGAACTCTACGGGGACAGTAAGTGGACCAAATCTCTTTGTCCTCATGGATTACGAAAAAGGAACCAAATGTTCCGATGAAATATCTGATTCACGCTTTCCTTTCTCAGCAGAATGCCTCCTAATCTGGAACTTCAGGGACTGGAGGCTTAAGTGCTGTTCAAGCTCTGTGCCGGCAGATTTTAGAGAGTGGCCGTACACTACTCAACTGTTATTGTGTTTATTTCCCCTCTTGTGGCTGAAGTCCTTCTTCTGTCGATGTGTCCTAGAAAACATGTTCCAACATCAACGAGAGGGGCGTTTTTTAGGGCTTTTGACATTCCACAGCGACTCCCCCGAGGACCGACTTAGATGCTCGGAGACTGAACGACTGCGATAATGGCTGCAACAGCATTGACTACATTTCCTGTTATTGAGATGCGGCGCAGGAACGACGGATAGTCCAGGGATATTATCAAAAGAAGAACAGCTGATTCATTTCCTAACTTTTGTTTTACCCCTAATTCATTGAAAACAGAACACTCGAAACACTCTTAACTTCTGTTCAACAAGAAATGCAGCTATTAAATAACAAAAAAAGGGTAACCAACTGGTTCTTGTTCTACTGAAATGTAGGAGGGTTTATGCAAGTTTATACACAGTAAATTATATTTTGACAATTGTTACTGTCAAACTATAAAAGGTAGCAACAGATTAAAAATGAGCTGCTCTACTCCAGTATCCTTTTAAGCAATCAGTTAGTCCCTATTGTGTTTTACTGGTGTGTTTTTCATCAAGGACAGTGGTTCCCAAAGTGGAAGAATGAATAAAAAAAGTAGATGCTTGGACACAGCTAGCATAATCAGGCGCCGCGTGCCAACTGGCATACCGGGCAAATGCTTGGGGGCCCAGGGCAGACGGGGGCCCCCCGAGGGCCGACCAACTTTTGCCATTCAAAGGACGATTTGCGATGACAGTAGTCGGTGGTGGAGAACTCTCACAGGGGGGCCCGCCTCCACCTCTCCCTGCGTCTTATGTAAACAAACCTGATGAGAGTGGACCTAACAAAATGAAGAGAAGCTAAGCATGCAAAAAAAATTTTTTTTTCTTTTTTTTAAAGCATCAAGAAAGTGTTAAGTAGCTCAGATAATACGCTAATTTAGCTCAGGGCAGCTCACTCTGTCCTGGTAATGTGGGGATGCAAAAATTCCTTATAAACCAAAGGGGACCCCAACTGAAAAAGTTTAGGAACCACTGATCTAGGACAAACTTTCAGGAGGAACATCATTAACATCTTACAAGCAAATGTTCAATTACATGTCAAGTATTGTAATCACTGGGTTGGTGTCACTGCTTCACAAAGCTTAAAACAGAACAAAACACATTTAAAATGCTGAAAGATATCCAGTGGCGTTTTGATATCGGGCCAGTTTGACAAACACATGAAGTAGAGTCACGTGCTGAACCAACTTGTTCTGCTTGCAAACGTGAACATTACGGTGCTTGCAGCGATGAACAGAGTCATTAAAATGATGCAGTAGCGCGCAAACACCCAGAAAGTCCATGACAACTACCTCTAAAGTGGCAACATGTGCAAATAAACCACAACAAACCCAAAGCTGACAATCAGATTGTTGGTAGAAAATATCTGTTTTTGAAACATATATAATAATAGATGGAGTAAATCATAAAGTCTGGACTGGACTTTCACGTGCCAGGTTTTGAGGGCCAAATCCACCTAAAGGCCTACAGTGTTAAGAACACAACAGTCAAGCAGGAAACAGTAACTGCTGTGGTACAAATACATCTGAAGGGCATCTGAGATATAAGCCGCACTTATGCAACAGTACACCCAAACCACAGCAGTACAAACCAGGGGTTAAGAAACTTTGACAGCACCTGTCAGTGACTAGAGAGGCTCCTCGGGGCCGAATAAGCAATGGCTGCATTCAATCTAAAGGACGGCTTACTCAGGACAATACAGAACCCTGGATTTGATCCTTGATTTCATTTTCAAATCCATGAGCGGAGAGCTTACAAAATGTAATTTACAAGTGAGATGTCATGTTCCAGATGCATTTTATAGTTGGAACTCAGTCAGGAATTACAAGGTTAAACAAAGCTTGGGGCCAACAGAGTAATGCATGTATTATCTGCAATTGCCCTACATACTCAAAATGTTTGCAAAGTATATAGACCGTCCTAAAAAAAAAGAAGTAATCCCAACATGGTGAAGCTGCAAGGCATCATGGGATTGTGTTCCACGAACTGGGGATGTTTCTACACTGCGATGCTGCAATGGCAACAGAACAGCTGCAGAGGAAGTGAGAGGGGACATGTTTCACTGGGTTTTTAATAAAAAACAGCCAGCAAGTGTTGTGACGCACCATTATGCCTGCTCTGCAGTGTCGGCAAAATACACTCACTGCAGAAAAAAGTAACAACAAAGCAAAAGAATCTACTAACTAACAATGCACAAACCTAGAAATTAGCTCCAGGCGACAACCCTGCAGGTCTTTGCCACTATGACACGTATCCACCTGATGTGTGGCTGCCCTAGTTTAAAAACACCCGGGGTTCTCCAGGTGTGAGCCTATTCTATCAACAATAAGCCCACAAGGTGGGTCATCTCCTGCTTACAAATCATGTAAGTGTGCCCTGCTATTATTAACATTTGTACCGCCAGGCAGCATGTGCAGAACTAGGTGTAGAAAGTCGCCATCTATTTATAGCCATCTGTTCTCCCAGTGTTCAATCCAGGCTGTGCTAAGGAGATTTAGACTGTGTATCCTCCCTCTTGCCGGCATTGAAAGCTGATTTCCACTTAAAGAAAATAGCACCTGTCTGGAACCTCGTGTAAAACAAAACAAAAAAAAAAAAACTCATAAGAACGCTACTTTATAAATAAATTAACCAGCACAAAAAGACAGGAAATATATAACTCGTCTGATTACATTTTTTGGCAAAAATTGACGGTTGTACAAATCATGATGACTGTGAAAGTAAGCATTTATACCATATTACAGTCAAACAGCAGCTGAGGCCACAACATTTCTAAGTAAATCACCCTTTCATGGTTATCAACAGGACCCAGTGTTTTTATGACATTAAAGAAGGAAGAGACATTCAACTGCTACACTCAAGGCTGCCATTTGACAGGTGTGAGCCCTGCTCTTACATCCAGCAGCCCCTTATCCTAAAGCTCTCTGGTAGAAACATGCAAGAGTGAAAAAGGCCGAAGAGACACTGAAAAGGGGAAATCAACACAGAGCATTGTGGCACAAGAAGTGACAGATAAGGGTCCTTTTAAAAACAAGGAAATAGAAAGAGGACATCACCAAAACAGACAGGAAGCCAGTCGGGAGCTAAAAGCTCTGCTCAGTGCTGAATTTTTTACAATGCAAATGTGCTACTAGCACCAAGCCTGCAGGACGACCTGGGTTTGACACAACAGGACAGCTATGGTGTTTGTACAGGGTATGAATGTGCAGCACAATGGCTCCAAACATCAATGAACATTGGAGACCTTTTTCAGTTCGAGTCAAAATCTAAATTAAACATAATGTGATCTATGTTGCAAAATGATAAACCATCAGTACAAATGTATCTTCTTGGAGAATCACTCATAATAAAGTTTAAAATTGTGATTCAAGTCAGTTCATTTTATCAGACATCAGCTGTGATGGCTATCTCGGGCCATGAAGTAAAAACCTTTCAAATACCCCACCAGTGTTACATAAGTCTGCATTCGCAACATGCAAAATTCATGCGGACTGAAAGTTTTACAGAAACTACAGGTACAGACACTTACCGCCATCACCAGCTCAAAGGGATGCTTGTACACCCGCACAGGGGACTGATACTTCTGCACCATGGTGGGGATTATAGTAACACCAACAACCTGGACAAACATGGACAGAAAATCCATAAAAACAGAGAGGATAAGTAACAGTCATGGGCATTTATTAGAGAACGCAATTAAGTAAATGTCTATTCTGGATGACTACTGGAATGAAGCCAGTTGCTTGTGTGTGTGGTAAGCTGCCCAAACCCAAACGTTGTTTATAGTGATGAGCAGCACAGGGAACTCTCCTGAGCCGTGACTGACAATCTCGCTGATCAATGGATGCAGCATTTCACGCCTAAATTATTACAGAACTGTGCCACTGCGATGGCCTTTCACTGCAAACTGCTGAGGATACAAGTTGGCAAAATACAGCTGCAGTCTCAGCTAACGTCCTCGTTAAAGCAACATATCACTCTATAGATGATACACAAACAGGTTCTGCTCATTCTTTGAAATGTAAAAAACATATCGGACGAGCTTGATCACTCACAGAGAGGTAAAAATATAAAAGCTTGTAACAGAATGTTCTAGATGCTACAAGATAAGTAGCAACATGCATTCACGCAAGACTCAAACAAGATTGTTTTGTTTGCTTGTTTATAACTTGACATAATTGTATGCAATATGAAGCTTATAGTAGATTTGTCAAGGCCCAGCTGAACATGCTGTTACATGTGTGTGGCTGAGCCGTGGGAGCAAGTCTGTCTGCAAAGAAGGGTGTGAGTGACTTCCTAGGGATCAGCACTGTGGCTACGAGGTGCAAAAAACAGCTATACTCAAAAGAAAAAACGTCCAAACCGAAAATAAAACTGCAGACTTTACAGCAACAAAACAAAGAAAACACTTTTCTGTGTGTTTTGTTGTTGAATTATCTGTGATCTTTTCTTTTAAGGTTTTTCTTCTGAGCTATTTTTTGTTCCATTCTGTTTCAGTTTGGCTGTTTTGTCCAGTGGTGTTTTGTTTTGCACCTCGGGAAAAATGTGGATCAGGAAAGGCAGACTATACTAACCAGCTAAGAGAAGGCAGTGCTAACAGATCACCACAGTATCTGCTTTAAACACTTTAAACAACTACTACAACTTCAAATAATTACCGTCATGATTCAGGATCAGTCAGCAACTTCACAGACGCCAAGAGAAAACAATGACCTTAGTAGGTGTTGACTGGTGATCAATTTCAAAATCATCCCATTCAGAAAGCTAAGCCTTCCTGTCTGTAAAGAGGTCAATACTCATGAACTGGAAGATTTGCAAACCAAACTGCTTTGACAAATACAACTGGCTGAATTACTTTCTGGACTTATTATCAATGGAAAAGGCAACCGCAATCCTCAAAGATAACGAAAATGACCAATTTGCCCCATGGGCTGTCATTAGACAACAGTTGAGAATAATGTGATAATGATATGACCTGATGTGTTAGTCACATGCTTCTTATTTTATTTGACTTACTCTTCTTTTAGAGCTGGACCTGAACTGACGCTAGAGGCTCCATCATTCTTAAAGTTTATCTGTACCAACCCTTCCCCCCACCCTCTTTTTTTTATTTATTTTTTATTGTTATTGTAATGTCTCTTTTTTATTTATTGTCTTTGTCTTCACTTTGAAAAATAAAAAATTATAAAAAAAAAAAAAACAGAAAGCTGAGACTCTTTACTGTTCCTTTCCTCCCGTTTAAACTGATTATTTTTCTCATTGCTTTGGGGCAGGAATACTAATGTTTTTACTGACGTGTATTTTGGTCTACTATAAGTATCTGTGTAATGAGGATCTTCAGTTTTGTTCAAACGTGTTTAGCGAAACTGCGCCTGTAAAATAAACCTTTACAAGAGCGAGACTAAATAAAAGCTGAAAATGAAACCAATATTTGTATTGAAATTCAACTGCTACAGTTATTGGTTTACACTGGCAACCGATATAACAACCCATTATACACCATCAAAATATGATGTGTGGCTTTTGACATTTGTTAGGTTTGGGAAGCAAATTTGGCTAAAAGTTGATTTACAAACATTTATATTATATAGGCTAATCTTGAGGTGCTTCCAAGCACCAGGGGAAACAATTATTGACAGTCAAAATAAAGAGCAGCCCTTCTTACAATCCCACCACTTTAAGGATGGTTCATTATAGAATGATAAAGTGTGACATAAACGTGTTTAATGGGTTAATAACACCCAGAATGGACCAGTAATTAGGTCACAGTGTTAGACGGCGCTTATTATCGTTAAGGCTGATTTATGGTTCTGCGTTACACCAACGCAGAAGCTACGGCGTCGCCGCGTACCCTACGCCGTAACTCTGCGTCGATTTAACGCGGAACCATAAATCAAGCTTTAGCCGACACAATAACAGTCCTGTTTACTGACACCAGCCCCGAATCTAACGCAAATTTTCCTGTCAATCTGACTCAAGACTCACACATTGTACTCACCGGCGAGCAGGGAGGCGGTATGAGCGTGTCCCGGGGTGTTGTGTTAATAGTTTGGTCTGCCCCAGCAGGACAGTCTCCCCATCCCCGGCTCTGACTGCAGCTAACTAGCTAGCCCTGTCTGCCGGTGCAAACACAGCGGGATGAGCAGCCGAGGAGATACTCTTCTCTCCGCAGACGAGCACCGTCGAGAACTGACACATCCAGCAGCAGATCGTCTCGGTGCAGCCCCAGTTCTGCCCTGTGATCAGCCTCAGCTCAGCCTCAGCCTCAGCTCTGCCACAGCGAGACAGCGGCTCTAGTCTCTCTGCTCTCAGTGCGTGAGTGTCGGAAGCCGTGGTTCCGCCCCCGCTCGTTGGCTCCGCCTCCTTTTTGACCCCGCCCCCTGTCGCCGTGGCCCCGCCCCCGGTCGCCGCAGACGATACTACTGTCTTCTGTTCAGATGATTGTTTCCAGAGCCTAATGGACAGTACTCGAGTTCAGAGGTGTCTTCAGTATTCACATTCATTACTCAGGTAGAAGTATAGATACTAGAGTCTAAAAATACTCCTGTAGAAGTTGAAGTATCAACTCAAGTTTTTCACTCAAGTAAAAGTATAAAAGTACTGGTTTCAAAACTACTAGTATAAAAGTAAAAGTAATGTAAGGCGGGAAAAAGCCATTAAGGACAAAAGCCATTGAAAATGAATGCAAATATATTAAAGAAGCATATATGTGTACTATTGAGCATTAACATGTGTTTCAGGGAGCAGAAGATATGATGACTAGTTGCCTATAAGTATTGTAATGGTGCAAAAAGTCAAACTTCAGAGGCATGTTATCATTTATCCTAATGTTTATTGGAATGTACATCCAAGTTTAGTTGCAGGAATCTGAGGGAACGGATGTAAGAACAAAACTGGACAAGAACATCTGAAACAACCACAACCAAATTCACTCTATCCGGATGGAGCAATTTAACTGGATAGTTTTTATTTAAAGGCCGAAATGAAATAGAGTAACGAGGCTGTTTTTAAAATGTAAGGAGTAAAAAGTACAGATAATTGCGTGAAAATGTTAGGAGTAAAAGTAAAAAGTCGTCTGAAAAATAATTACTCCAGTGAACAATAAATAACCAAAATTTCTACTTAAGTAAGGTAACAAAGTATTTGTACTTCGTTACTTGACACCTCTGGAAATAAAAACGGTCAAAATCATCCCCCCTGTAAAACTGCCACCCCCCCTTTCCATCCCTTATGTCATTTCATCAATAAATGTGGTTTTACTGCTATTTCAACATTTAGAGTCATCACCAGAAAAATAACACCAGAAAAATAACTTATATGACAATTTTCTCCTGTTTAAAGTAAATTTTCACCTGAAATAAGTAGGACAATCTGGCAGTGGGACAAGATTTATCTTCTTATTACAAGCAAATAAATCTTGCTCCACTGGCAGATTTTTCTACTTATTTCAAGGGGAAATCTATTGAAACAGGTGAAAATTGTTGTTTTTTCCAGTGATGAGTCTTGTTTTAAGTGTAATGAGATTTTTCTTACTAAAATGAGACATTTTAACTAGAAATAAGACACATATTCTTGTTAAGATTGTGAGTTTTTGCAGTGATCCATTTTACTTATCCTGTGAAGGACAGAGTCATATTGATAAGTTCAGAAAAGTGTTTTTTATTGTTGTGTTTTGATGTATTTGATGTAAGCCCAGTGGATATTTAAAGCTTACAGAAGGCTGCATTTAACTGCTGCTATGTCATTCCTGCAGTATTTCTGCAGGTGTTTTGGTCACTGCT
Organism: Cololabis saira; assembly: GCF_033807715.1. Lineage (NCBI taxonomy): Eukaryota > Metazoa > Chordata > Actinopteri > Beloniformes > Belonidae > Cololabis > Cololabis saira. Next base: position 46,697,250 of record NC_084587.1, read on the forward strand.
ATTATTTGTAATATATTATATTATTTGTAATCACCACAAATTATCTGTCCCCATATGATAAAATCCACCATCCCCCCTGATTTTTTTTTACAACTCGAGTACTGCTAATGGAGAAGGTGACAGCTGAACTAGGCAAACTGAAAATGTGGTGTGATGTCAACAAATTATCTTTGAATTTAAATAAAACCAAATGTATGATTTTTGGAAACCGTAAAACACATTTAAAAACTCAGGTAGGTTTAAGAATAGAAAGAGTTGATTTAGACAGAGTATACGAGAACACCTTTTTGGGGAAAATAATAAACCATAAATTCAGTTGGAAACCACAGGTAAGCCAAGTAAGATAAAAAATTTCCAGAAGTATCGGAGTATTGAGCAAAGTCAGACATTTTTTCAACTTTAGATCTATGAATACTCTATACTGCACGCTTATTCTACCTTACTTGACTTACTGTGTTGAAATCTGGGGTAATGCTTGCAAGACCACACTACAGACAGTTTGCACAATACAGAAAAGAGCAATACGAATCGTGAATAATGTTGGTTTCTATGATCACACCAATTTATTATTCATCAAGTCAAAAGCCCTCAAATTCATGGACCTGGTAGATCAGAAAACAGCTTTGCTTATGTTTAAAGCCAGAAAAATCTACTTCCTCCCAACATACAAACCATGTTCAGAGAGAGAGAGAGAGAGAGAGAGAGAGAGAGAGGAGGGTTATGCCCTCAGAGGCCAATTCAACTGGAAACAACCGATCTGGAATACAGTTGCAAAAAGTAGGTGCATTTATGTCTGTGGCGTGAAGTTATGGAATGCATTATCGGAAGAATTAAAATATAGCAAAAATGTGTTGAATTTTAAAAAAAGGTATAAAGACATGATGATGGATAAGTACAGACTTGTTCCCGGGTAATGGAATGATGTCATAAAGAAAAGAAACAAAAGGATGGGTACATTGAGTATTATTTTGATAAACACTTAAGTAATCCTTTTTAAAACATATGTTTGTAGATACATGCATGTATGTAAGTGTAATTATGTGTAGTGTACTTATGTATGTGGATATGTAATGTGCTTGTTTACATGCATGTACATGTATGGATATATGTGTAGGTACGCCATAAGCACATAGGTATGCATGTACCTAAGTGTTCATGCTTGGTGGTGACCAATACATTTTTTTTCATTCATTCATTCATTCATTCATTCATTCATTCATTCATTCATTCATTCATTCATTCATTCATTCATTCATTCATTCATTCATTCATTCATTCAGCCGTGGCCCCGCCCCCAGTCACTGCGTCAGCAGCCCGGTTTTTTCCAGCTTCTCTCTATGCTGCGTTCATGAAATCTTCCCCGCCTGCCCACATCCGTTCAGGACAAGCAGCACATCACTTATCAGCCCTTAATGACATTAAGCTCTTTGGCCTCGGACGATGCCAACAGTCTCGGGAGAGATATGCATGTAGATGACCTGGAATCTCATTATGTAACCAGCTCAGCCACCGCATTCATATAATATCATATGTCACTAGTGCAGTGAAATAGCTGTGGCGCTTTATACTGTACACTCAAAAGGTCACAGATGTTTGAACTGTATACTATCACCATGAGGGCATCCTCACTTTATCAAAAGAGAACCCTTATGTAATGATCATGATCATGGACACATTTTATTCATTTATCTTTATGTTTTGTCTGTACAGTGCAATATACATGCAGAAACCTGCGTGCAGTAACATATATTGTATAATATAATCAAAAGGTTAAAAGAATTAGGAAGAATCTCAGTATTTTCCAACTTGCCATAAATAGATTACAGTCTTTGTTGTCACATAAAAACAGGTGTGATTGTCCTGAGGAGAGGGACGTGGTGTATTATTGTCCCTCATCTATAGATTCAGCTTCCTCTCTTCTATGAAATAAGCCTTTATTTGAAATCAGCATCACATCTCTGTTTTGCAGGTACACAAGGTACAGCAAATGCAGCTAGCTGGGTAATATGGTGGCGACAAAGACGGGTGAGCTGGGTAATTCTGCTGCTCAAGGTCTGTGATGTCACAGTACCCTGCTGATCTCAACTGCTCACTGAAGGATATATTTTTATAGTCGGATAGTACCAGTCAAAGTAAAAGTGTTATGTTGGAGATTTTGAGTTGGTAACCACTTGAAACAACTACAAATGTGCCTTAAAGCCAAGAAAACATATTTTTATTGTGGTCTGTTCACTTTAAAGAGGAAATGGGTAGGAAATTCACCTGGAGGTTCACTCAGGACACTACCAGGACAGTATGTCCTGTGAGTGCATTAGTGATGCATGAATAACTGTACACTTGGCTGCTAAATGTTTCTTTGGTTCTCAGCATTATTCATGCACAAACCAGCTCACATGGCTCAGACATGACAAACAGCTCAGAGCTGACCAAGCAAGTGTTGTGGAAGGTAGAGGTGGATATGAACATGCGGTGCAGCCTTACACAGTCTCAAAGGAACACAGAGTACAGACACTTCCACCAGTAATCCCGATGTGTCATGTAGCTCCCATATTTTGTCCCATGTTTGAATATCAGAAGAACAGACAGTCTATCATGTTTTGTCTCCCGCTGAAGCTGACCCTCAGTTCTTGGTGCCTATGCTGATTGGTGTGCGTCATACCTCACAACATCAGATCTGTACATGGAACAGGCCATGCAGCTGTGTGGGTCAAGCTGTTCTTCCATACAAGTTCAGAAGATAATAGAGCTGTACATGACATCATCTACTGGTACGATGTCAATTCAACAAAACGAAAACAAAACAAGTGCACACAGGAGAAGTAGAAAAGGGCAAATGAGTCTTGAGGATGAGCAGGAAATCAATTACATGTGGAAGAAAACCCTCCTTGTGGTTACTCATCCTCTCCAGGGTGAGTCTGTGCATGTTTCTAGTAATTTCTCCAGAAGAAAACTCGTGATGCAAAGCACTGGTAAACATAAAGCAAAAGAGTGGGCTGCTGTTCAGAGAAAAACAAAACTCTAGAAGTGAAACAGTTTGTTGAGCAAACGTCAGTGGAGCGATGGAAAAAAAAGTTATCCCCAATGGAAATTGTCAAAAGAAGGTGTAGTGAGAGAGAGAATCAGCCCATGACGCAAAACACACACATGCCATCCGGCAAACATGGGGGTGTTTGTGTTATTACCAGCGCATGTACGCCTGCTATACGAACACATCGACATTTATTGATGGTTTCTCTGCTGATGTAAGCAACAGGAAGAGTGCGGGGATTTAGGGCAGCAAAAGTCGAAAGAGTCCAAACTCAAATTATTTCTGATCCCCTTAACCGTGGCTACTAAATGGGTTATATAACACAAATGTTTCATGTATCTATTTATATTTTTGCAATGTAAAAGCACTGAGGTGAGAGGTGTCCTTTCAATGTAGTCAGTCATTTAAGAATAAAGTTAATCAACAAAGACTGAGTGAGTGTTACAAACACAGGGAAGTCATGCATCTGCCCTGATCTGCCTCGATCAGCTGTTCTTCAGTCTCTGGTGTGTAATCTGGGAGGAATGCCAAACCCTCAACTGTAAGTGGAGACGCTCCTTTCACGCCACAGGTAATCAATGCTGGTGTTGGAATCTGATCGTTTCCGCATCGTTGGCATGTAAGAAGCTTAGTAAACCAGTCACACGGCTCGTGTGAGCTAATATGGACAACTGCCATCTGAGACTTCTGCCTCCGTTAGAATTTAAACAGGGTTTACGTCTTAAAGTCCGGGCAAAATGCCAAACCCCATCATGCACCCTGTTTTCCTCCCCAACCTTCTTGTCTTCATTCATTTTTGATGGTAACTGGAACTCAGGTACATTCAGCACAATGCAGGGATATCCTTGATGGAGGTTTTGAATCAACCTCCTTGGATGTGGGGGATTCCCACAGCTGATTATTTCCGGGTTTTGAAACCGTGTGTTGTCGACGTGCATCTTTACACACTTGAGGGTTTTTTGCCTTGCATTTAGCCGGTGAATCAAAGTGTTTTTGGTTTATTGCTGCCTCCCAGTGATCAAGTGACCTGAACTGACTCAAGACAAACAAAAAAGAGAAGTCATTTTTCCACACATGGGGCCTCTCGCATTGTGAGATAAGGGGGTTCTTGGATGCTACTGTAATAAGGCTGAAAATAAGCTTTTAAAATATTCTTGCTTCAAAAAAAAATCTTTCCTTGACTTCATATCTGACATTCATTGATGCATAATTTGGTTAAAAAGAACTTGTTATATATTTTATGTACATTTGGCGGCCTCATTGCTTTGCTTTCATTGTATTTATATTTATTTATTTATTTATTTATTCTTTTATTGCATTACTGAATGTCTGGGGTTTCTTCCCCCAGCAACAGACATAAATTGTTGATTTGGTCATTATTCATGGTGGAATGTATATTAATAAAGTTTAGTATTTAACTGGGGAAAAACAGTTAGATCCATTTCCGTCACTACCAGGGTTTTTTTGTTTAAAATGTTTTTACATAATAATCACAGAACAAATAGGATAACTTAGTCAAGTTTTGTAATGAGATTCCTGGAGAAATTCTGAAAACTAAAGAATCTTTTCTGGAAAGTAACAAAAGATGATCATATCACTTTAATAAAATCCTTCTAATTATAAAAAAAAAAAGTTTATTGAGTTTTTCTCTTTATTGAGAGCTCAGTTCAGTGTAATCGGAGATGTCTGGGAATGTCAAGTTAGTGGAATAATAAAACCTCAGACGGGTGACAACAAAGTCTAGTCTGCACCACATGAGCCCTCTGGCCCCCCAGGGCCGAGTGCTGCGTCCCCCGCGCTGCAGCCGGCTGACCCCTGACTCAGTCTGACTGCACAGCAGCCTTCAAGCAGCAATTACATGGTAGAGCTGGTTGATGGAGCCCCTGTAGTGGCACTTAACTCCACCAGCGATGACTGAAACCACAAGAAGGAGGGGATCCACGTGGCTGAAAAGATAACAATCTCTTTCTAAATGTCAATACGACCAAGGAGACTTTTATAGACCTCCGGGGAGGCACAAGAAAAACCTCAGCAAACTGAAGAGGCCCAACTGCCTCTGTCTGGCTGTTTGGGAGAGAAGACGAGGGAAATGTTGGTTCTGCTTACAAAAATGTTCAGCCTGAATAACACCAAGGCTCAAAGTTATTGAAAACAAAGCATACTAGTGACTGCAGAAGCACATCAAAATAAAGGATGAGAGTAATTCTGTATTATCTGATTTAAGATACCTGTTCAGGAAGATTTTGGAGAGTCTTAAGAGTCTTTATAAACAAAATATTAGCTTAATGTATTAATGTGTAATGTATTCACTATTGCAATATATGTAAATGTCTGTAAGATCGTGTTAGTATGAAGATTGATGTGTCAGGTTGTTCTCCTGTTCCTTCTATCTTAAATAGAAACAAAATAACAAGAACAGAAACTTTTTGCACGCTTTATTTGTATTTGTTTTAACTTGTTGTTTAACTTGTTTCTCTTTTATATTTTTAGCCGGGGGACTGCCAATGGAAACTAGCTCTGTAGCTAAAATTGGGTGCATTTGCATTTTTAATTCTAAATGTATATGAATGTACACTGTCCCTTCTCAAATAAACTGAATTGAATTGAATTGAATGGTTTATCTTAATTATGAGTTGTGATTTTAATACAATGAGAATGTGATAAACGGCCGAAACACCCGTGAAACCGGGGGTAAGGGACCGATGATGCGCTGATGATGCGTCGCTATGGTAACAACACGGTCCCAGCAGGCTGCTGATGACGGAGCCAACCCAAGTGCCGCCCTACCAGGGATGAAACATCCCATCCTTCAGGGAAATGGCCTCGTCTGTAAACTTTTGAGGTGCCAAAGTGTTATGACATGGTTACCAGGTAACAGGACGACAATCCGCAGGATGAGCTGATGATGTCGGCTGGTCCGCCACTGCGTCACAGCAACTTGCACATGTATGGCTTTGTAGTGCCACCTGCAGGCCAAGCTCATCTAAAGAAATATTCAGTTCCCAAACGGACTGGTAGAAACTCCAAAGCAGGCCTGTTGAAGGCCCAGTTTCACAGCTGGGGTTTTCAGAAGCATCTGTGCAACAGCTGGAAAGATTTGGCAAACAGAGTCAAGTCCAAAGCAGGGCTGCGATCTTTGATCACTAAACTTTTCATCAAGCACATTCCTCAGCCCAACACTTGAAGAAAATACTACAATTCATGATGGAGTACCTACAGAACTAATAACACACTCATTAGAACAAAACCTGTGTTCACTGAGGAGAAAGATGACTTAGGATAGGTTTTTGTCAGATTTGTGCAGACTTTGATGAGCTGATGATGACCCCCTCATTTCAATATGCATGTTGGAGGGTGGAAACATCTAAAATATACAGGGGGGTCTTGCTGAAGACCAGGACTGAAGAAGACTGGACTAGATTAACCTGAAAGAGGGAATACAACAGTAGCAACTGAAAACTAAGAGACAAATGAAGAAACAAACTCACAGACGACAATGGAAATGTTTCAGAACAGGCTAACAGAAGACAAGGCCAAAGGTTAAGTTAGAGTGTTACTTTAAGTAGACTAGATCAACATAACAAATTATTAAATCTATTTCCATATATAACAAAAAATCTGTCAAGTCTGGCATTAAAACATGTCACTTCCAGCTGTAGCTCTGCAGTCAATTTGAATATCATTCTCATACCATTTCAATACCAGAACACAACCGAACACAACCGAAAGTGTGACTTGCAGTTTTATGCAACTGATTTTAAATAAAACATCACATTAACATGCACAAACTAATGCAGATATGCGGCCTTAGGCCACAAGTTCTTGGTTTTTCAAAGGGATGTTACAGAGAGGGAGGTGGAGCTCAAACATGGGCCGATTCCACTCAGGCCCCGTGGACGGCCGGAGGAAAGAAAGATCCTGCAGGTGTACTCGAGCTGAGAGCAGCATGAGAGCAGGAAGTGGTTTTCAGAGTCTGAAAAACTGATCCGAGCAGGAAGTGCAGACAGGAAAGTGATCTTAACTGTCATGCGTGCACACACACACAAACACATGCACACACACCCAAGGTACCCAAGAACAAGTGGATACTTATCTCTCTCTGATAGATGGTGGCAGTTAGACTACAAATGTCCTTGCAGATTTTTATAAGATGGGGAAACATGTTGTCCTTGTATTTTAAACATAAAAAAACACGAAACACAAATTTCCATTAAGTATTCTTCGGTTAGGGTAAAGATAGGGCTGCTAACGTCCTGCAGCAAACCTGCCAGAGACTCACTGAGACTATAATATCTAGTTATATTTTCAGTTATGCAAGAATAGATTCGTTCAAGAGGGGTTGATTTCACACAACAGAAAAAAAGCAGAACTGGAAGGAAGGACAGGACAGGAAGTATTAGATGAAAGAGCAGACCAAAACAGAGAGATTTTGGTAAATAGGTGAAGTTCTCAGGGGCATCTAATGAGGAAGCACGCAGCCTGTCTGACTGAGGAGTTGGTGCTGCAGCAGCAACCGCAGAAACAGCAGCTACGCTCATGTTGTTGACGGATGACTTTTGAAAGGCAGGAAATGAGAGAAGTAGAGCGTTAGAACCAGAGAGGACGACTTCATCTGCCATAGCACATGCAACGACCTACAAGAGAGAAGTGCATCAGAAGGGAAACAGGCCGTAGATAGTTGATGGAACCTGGATTGAGAGTCCCACGCTAAGAATTTGCAATGGGCATTGAGGAGAAAGATTCAGAGCCTGCGGCGTTGCAACCATCGAAGGAGCAAGGGACAGCAGAGAGAGAAAAGGATTTCCCTGGTGAGGCTCCACAGACATCCGAAGCCGCCGACCCCCTCAACACGTACAAGTGGCACACCGGCTCCAAGGGAGCGCTCAACGAACTGAAGGACGGAGAGGGAGGCACCGCCGCTTCCACGTCCACCATCGACAAGATTCAGAAGGCCTCCACCAATAAATGGAGCAAAATGCAAAACTGGCGGAAAGCCCTGAGCGAGGACCCCGGAGAGAAGAACTCTGCTGTCGCTGTCAAAGGTGGAGAGAGAACCAAGCCTGATAAATGGGCAGGAGTAACCAGAAAGAGCCCGTTCAGGAGGGCCTATTCCGAGCCTCCCGGATCCCTTTTCTCGGCTGTGCCTCCGTCCTCCAGCCCCACCAGCCCGACGCAGGCGGCAGCATCCTCACCTGCTGCTGGGGCGGCTGCAGAGGCCCCGGGGGGGGCCTCCACTGACCCTTCGCAGAAAGGAGGCGGAGGGGCGCTCTTTAAAAAATACTTGTGGAACGTAACGCAGAAGCTTAAGAAGCCCCGGCTGCAGAGTCGCAACAGCACGCACGCTTTACTGCCTGGTAAGAGCATCATCATCATCATCCTCACATCATCTGCTCCCTAGTCACCTTCAAGTTTATCACAGCAGCCGATGACTGCTGATCACGCTGCACATCAAATAGCAGTTGCGGTGAATCCCCTTTTAAAACTTAAACTAAGCAGTGCTTCATTTGTCGGGGACATTCTCAACCAATGTGGTTAATATGATTTCCTATTACGGTATGTCAGATCACCTGATGAAACACACACCTGTGTGCAGCATGTGTAAGCTTTTTCACATTACCATGTGATGAATTCACATCTGCGTTCAAACGAGGTGAGAAGCTGACGATCCAAACATAAGCTGATGCTGAGAAGCATCTTAAACAGGATCTGAAAAAGAGCTGTGATTCTCTGAAGACTCTCTGGGTTTTGGGACATTTTTCACAGTAAAACTTTATTTTCAACTTTAACGGTAATTCTGAAGCTCTAAGATGAGGAGTTGGTTTAATACAGCATGACATTCTTAAGGAATCATAATTTTCATCATGCTGGTCGGTGGAGACATCAGGGTAGGGTCATGAAAACTCTTCTGAAGAAATGGGTTGGGCTTTCTCAGGATGTGGTTTATCACATTGGCATCATGGTGAGAAGATGAAAAATAAATTCATTTTTCTGGCTAAAAAGCAGATCATATAAAAGTTAAAAGATCTTGAAGACACTGCTAACACTCCGGACAACATCTCCCAGTGGGCACTGTGCCAAGTTTTCCAACAACTCTTCTTTAAAAGGAACCTGTAATGAGAAAAGTGTCTTATTGCTTGACACAAACTGTTCTTACAGCCCAAATACTCCAACGCTGTTATTACTTTAATTGAAAACTTTAGAAACACAGGCCTGAAACTTTATTTGAGACGAACAAGGTCTGAAGATATGCCATTGAGAAGAGGCGCCATAATTTGCAGGGTTCTGTGACATCACAGACCCAGATCAGGCTGTAATTATCCAGTTTTCCCATTTTTATTTCTATCCAGATTCACATCTACATCAGGCTGTGACACTGATTTCACAAGTTCTGTTGCAGTTCCCAGACTGGCCACTAGAGGCTGGCTCCAAAAGCGAGTCAATCTCCATTGACTCCCATGTTAAAATGCACAACTATAGAACAGAAATAAACATATTTACACCCTGGTTCGAAACCCGTTTTGGTCACGCTACCACGCTTAGCGAAGCAGCCACCCATCTGCAGTCATTTTTGATTTTGCTATCGAGTCAACATGTTAAACGGTATATCGGCGGGGTTTGGCTGAAGGGGCTGGGAGCAAAGTTTCCATCGGCTTCTGAAGCAACATGGCTGCTCATCGCACAAAGAAAAACGGGCTTCAAAACTGGCCTACAGAAACCAATGGGTCACGTGACCTCATGCTTCATCCTTTACTTCATACAGTCTATGGTTTCACCCCACGGAGGAGAGTGGGGATGAAAGACTGACTCCGCCCCTCAAACCTGCTGCTATGAAGAGAGCTGAAAAAGGCAGGGTCAAAAGGGAGCTGTTGTACTCTATCGCTTTACTACATTAGTCAACACTTGAAGTGGATCAAAACAATTTATCAAAGTTGTCCCAAGACAAGAACGGATAGTGTTCAAAACTCGTAAGTTTGTTTTTGATCCACTTCAAATGTTGACTATATTTTGAACAAAGTAACTGTGATTTAATCGTGGCCGCAGGAACTTTCATTCCTGAGAAAACAGTGCTTCATGCTAATGTTTTGCCTCTTTTATTGAAAAGGAAAAATAAGGGAAACGATAATTTCATTCAAGTCAAAGTGGCATTGCAATGACTCTTTGCAAACCTTCTTGAACGGTTCATACTGCGGAAAGTTACATCCCAGAGAAGATGACATATTTGGGTGGATAAAGTGACAACCAAAAAAAGAAAGAAACCACACAGTTTATACATTTTCTAATTTTATCTAGGAATGCCTGGTTCTGAAAACATGTAATTCAAGGAGCCTTTGCTTGGTATTGTGACATCGCAGACCCAAATCAGACTGGGATTATCCACAGTTCACAGTTTTCCAGCCAACTTCACATCTTTCTGCATTTCCTGTAGCTTCCAAGTGGGTAAAATGAAGCTGTAACACGGATTACGCAGGAAACACACTCCTCAGCAGAGGGATGGTCAACCATCAACTATTAACTACCAACTAAACTTCACCTCCTACAAACTGGCTGACATAAACAGATTTATAAAGATGTGACTGAATGGGAAGCTCTACTTCTGAATCTGTCTGGTATTTCTCTATACGTTCACAATGGTCACGTTATTCCTTCTCTCCTCATTCATACTTGGTGACGGTAAATTATGTAGTAAGGAGGGCGGAATTGCCTTGCCCAAGGACACAACGACAGATGACTAGGGGGGAGCGGGCAGGGTTTGAACCACCAACCCTTCGATCCCGCTCTGCCACCTGAGCCACTGCTGCCCACAAACAAGTCACAGACATTTCATTTAAAGGAGCTTGAGGCTCCTTTTAAGAAATGAGACTCTCTAGCGCCACCCTTCACCACGACGGCCGTTGGGGGTACTGCAGCCAACAGTGAAGCCGGCACGGGAGAACGGGGAGAACGCACATGCAGCGTCATGTGACGTCACATCCGCAGCCCAGCGCGGGAAATTCGGGACCGAATTGCAGCACATTTTGCAGCACACAGCCTGTTTAAGGCAAAGGAGAGATGCACTAGAGGAAACATTCTTTTGGGTTTGGAACGCTTCATCTGACATTATTACTACAAAACTTAAAATGTATACAGATTTTTTTCATAAATCTTGCCACAATCCGGCCTCAAGCTCCTTTAAAACCCAGGAAGAAGCTTTCAAAGAAAGGTCATAATATGTCTCCTTTAAAGATAATATTATATTATTACATTGATAATGTGATAAAGAATTTAAAAAAAGAAAAGAAAAAAAGATTTGACCCTGGTAATATTATTGTTTTTTTATTATTATTACTTCTATGTACGAAATTAACTGGAAGCCAAATTTACAAGTAAAAACAAATTCTGTGAAAGTGTGAAGCCGGAGCGGAGGACGTTTGGAAAAGTCCCACTTCTACTCTTTTCAAATAACATCCTCACTGAGCCTGCAGTCTGACGGCTCGTCTTCTTCTGCTAGACACAGAGGGCACATGCTTCCTTTCTGATTTACGGGAAAATAAAAATACCAATAACTTCAGACTTTCATCAACCTGCATCATCAGCCCCTCCCAGTAACGGTGTTAAAGCACGAGTCTCAAAAACGACTGAGAAATTCTGTGGTGTACGTGAAAGAGGAAAAAGAAAAAAAAAGACAGAGCTTAGACTAACACTGAGTCAAAACCTGAAGTCTGCACGGCTGAAAAAGCTGTCGGAGACGCGGCAGGAAGCAACAGAAACACTGTTGCACTGTCCCCATGACTCCATGTAAATGAACTCACAAGTATTTTATTGAATTTCTGAAAAATCTGAAAAATTACGTTACACATTGGACATTTAAGACAGGCTGGACTTGTTTCAGTGATGTCAAATAAAGGGATATTATGAAAAAAACTGTGATATAACAAAAGTTTTTTGCCATGTTTGTTTGGTAGTTCTAGTCAAGCAGCTTCAAAATGCCAACCCAGTATCTCTTCCCAACCCCAGGCCTTTAATATGCTTTATTTGTCTTGAGGTAAGGAGGGACTGGGCCACACCTGCTTTATTACATTTTTTTGACACAACTGCCCGAATACTGTTGAGCCCTTGAAAAAAGAGGTACTTTGCTTAAAATGGCTGTAGTTCCTGAACGGTGAATGCAAGCGGAGTCTAGATGTTGATCACGCCGTGACTGTTTTACCTCAGAAGTGGATCTGAAGTCATTTACCGTTATTCCACGTTTGAAACAGAGACAGACAGTCTTCTGCCTGGTGTGAGTTTCAATCACCAAAACCTAAATACCGCAATGAAAACCCTGTAACAGAAAAACCTTTAAATTCCCTAAAAATATTGAATGAGGCCAAAACCTTCGTGAGGTGGTTTTTAATGTTAGTAGACCAGTTTAGCACGTAAGTGTAATGGAAACACCTTTTGTGCATTTGCACGTCTCCAGCATCACTGGATGTGAAGTAGTCGGTCAGTCCAAAGTTATCATGAGTGGTCTCATTTTTATGATGAAGCTGTGCTACAACATTACTTAAAGCAAGGCAAGGCAAGTTTATCTGTATAGCACAATTCAACACAAGGTCATTCAAAGTGCTTTCAACATTAAAAGCAGCAAGACACAATTAAACAGTAAATAACAAATACAATGAAATAAAATGATAAGAAAAGAGGTAAAATAATAAAAAGCACAAGTTGTTACGTAAGAGCAGTAGAGCAGGTAAGTATTTAGTTTAAGAGTACACTTCAGTAAACAGTAATGTTTTTAGGCCTGATTTAAAGGATCTACAGTTGGAGCAGACCTCAGGTCTACAGGAAGTTTGTTCCACCGGTGAGGAGCAGAATAACTGAACGCTGCCTCACCTTGATTGGTTCTGGTTCTTGGGAACCACAACAAACCAGATCCAGATGAACCTCAGGGGTCTGGGAGCTTCATAGGGAACTAATGGCCCTTTTCCACTAGTACCTACTCAGCGCGCTTCTACCCGCCACGCCCCGTCTTGCGCTTTTCCACTACGGGCCGAGACGGGTGGAGCCGTGCCAAGCAGATACTTTTTCTGTACCGAGGCTGCCGAGGTTCTGAGCGGCTGAGTCGACCCTGGATCTGACGTTACCACCCTACACGCCACTGATTGGTCGGGGGGCGGGGCCGTCAGACGTTTGAATCAGGAAGCGGGAGTCAGCGCGAGAGCGACTCGCGGCGATTTTATCATAAAGCTCAAACGTCTGTTTGGTGATCCAACTCTGAGGTGCAGATGTTCATAAACCTGGTGGCTGAGGAGAGAATTAAAAAAGGGATGTAGACGGGCGATAAGGAACGATCAGATCCACCAGGAGCTGTGTTTTACTCTCAGCCGCTCGCGGCTCCAGCTGATTTCTCATCAGCGCCGACACAAACAAAGCGGTTGCGCAATCGAGTACGTCACAGCAGCTTCACCCCAACCTGCCCATTTCTCACCTGTGTGTGGAAAAACAAACGAGAACAAAGCGGGTAGAGGTGGGTAGAGGCGGTACGAGGCGGTACGAGGCGTGATGAGCCGTCCCAAGCCGGGGCGCGCTGAGTAGGTACTAGTGGAAAAGCGCCATAACAGATCCAGCATGTGTTTTGGTCCAAGACCATTCAGGTCTTTGTAGACCAGCAGTAAGATTTTAAACTCTATCCTTTGACTCACTGGAAGCCAGTGTAGTGATTTCATGACTGGTGTAATGTGGTCCAGTTTCCTGGTGTTTGTAAGGACTCGTTCTGGATCAGCTGCAGCTGCCTGGTTGATTTCTTGTTAAGGCCTGTAAAGATGCCATTGCAATAATCCAACCTACTGAAAATGAATGCATGAATACGTTTTTCCATGTCTTGTTTAGACAGAATCCCCTTAATTCTAGCAATGTTTTTAGGTGGTAATAGGCAGATTTAGTGATAAACTTTAGATGGCTGTTGAAGTTCAGGTCTGAGTCAATAATTACACCCAGGTTTCTGGCTTTATTTGTAGCTGTCAATGACATGGAGCCAAGGTGAGCACTGATCTGTTCCCTTTTATTTTTAGGGCCAAAAATGATCACCTCTGTCTTTTCTGCATTTAGCTGGAGAAATTTCTGGCACATCCACTCATTGATTTGATGAATACAGTAACTCAATGAGAGTAAGCAATCACTATGCATTACCGCATTACATCAGGGCTCTGCCTTTTTAAAACCATTTGAATGATCATCCGTTGCCTTCTTTTTCTCTTTACTAATTTTGTTACAACAGTAGTGGCAATTACAATTATTTGTCTATAGCTCAAGATTTTTTCGTCCATATTCTTCGAGGTCGAGATCTGACGAGATTTTGAGAGTTACGGAGTACGGAGAGAGAACGAGGAGAGTTACGCTCATGAAAAGAAAAACACAGTTCTTCGGAAACACCGCCCCCTGCAGCGGCACCTCTGTCACAGTTTCCAAAGTGTCACCTTTTTTTTTGCATTTGCAAAAAATTGTAATGGAAAACCACTTGTGTTGCATTGATTTCTCCGTCTTTTCATACCTAGCCTTGATGCGTAATTTTACAGATGAAGCAGAGCAACACGACTGTATTAAGCATAGTGAGTTATTTGTTAACAGTGTTGCCATTTTAGCACCTTTGTCACTATATTTAGCAAGTTTTCAGACCTGTCTTGCAACTTTTTTTTTTCTTTTCAAAAGAGGGACTTTAGACAAATTTATCCACTTTTTACAGGTGTTATCGAAGATTTTTGGAGACCAATGTGAAAGTGCGTATCACAGTGAGAGGACAGTGAGACCTAACTGTTCTCACCCTGTTGACACCCTGCGGAGGGAACTCATTTTCACTGCTCGTATCCAATCTGCTTCAACAAGCTGAGCATGATCTTCTCAGACTTTTTTTTTTTTTTTTTTAATATTTTTTTTTTATCCCCGATTTTTTTACCCATTTCATCACCCAGTGCTCATACCTAAGTAACAGTCCTGGGCATCTTCTCAGACTTAATGTCCCCGCCTCCCCCAACACATGGTTGAAGCTCTGCCAGAGATGGGAGTGGAAGCTCCCACTGCCAGATGTTGCCAGCAGACCCTCACAATACGTTTGGTCCTACCAGGTGTGACTGGCATCCTCCCCCAGCATCGGAGTGGTGATCAGTTGACAGCTTCACTCCCCTCTTCCTCCAAGTGTCCAAGACATTTGGCCACAAGTTCAATGACACAACTACTAAGTCGGTCATCGACCTGCAATGTCCAGTGATCCTCGGAGCTCAGTTGTCTGGGGCTTTATTGCCCAGGTAGGGTCACCCAAGACAAACAAACAAAGTGCTTCTCAAAAGCCCCGTAATGATTAATAAAAACAGTGCGGTTACATGCACATCTTAATTGAGCTATTGACCAAAATCGAGCTAATGATTGAACTGGGGTTTCCGAGAATTCCAAGTATACATGTTCAAGAAGACAATCGATTATTGAGTGAGGAGCGTTCGACTCTGCGATGCTAGGTGGCGCCACACGCACTTTTGCGTTGACGTTCTTCCAGTTAGTTCTTTGTTTTTCACCTTCTTCTTTTCCTACTGTGTTGATATTCTGGCATTTGCAGTGTCGTCAGTTCTGGAAGGGGGAGTCTGGGGGCAGTCGCTAGCTCTGCTAAGCGTAGGTTGCGTATACATGGCGAAATAACTCGAATTAGGACATTATCTGGCACTAAATGCTTGATCTCAAGAGCTTCAGTTTGGTTCGATTACAGCCCGACTAAGGTGTATACATGGCTTTTAAAATTCAATATTGGTCGGATTAAGGCAACAACTCGAGTTTCTGTTAGTGCATGTAAACGTACTGAGTGTCACCAGCCCCATCTGGAGCCAAGCCTGGGGGCTTTTTCTTGGATGGTGAGCCCCTGGTTGGCGGGCCTGCACCCATGGGTGCCAGGCATAGCCTGAAAAGGGGACATGTGTCCCCCTTCCAATGGGTTCATCACCGGTGTAGTAGTCTCCCTCCATCTTCGATGTGGGGGGGCACGTCCTGACTGTTGTTTGTGTTTATGCGCCAGACAGCAGTTCAGAATACCCACCCTTTTGGAGTTTCTGGGTGCTTTAGATTGGAAATGATAAAATCACATAGAATGTAACAGATTAACCAGGTTTTACAATAGAAAGACATGAAGAATAATTTCCTCTATGAGTAAGTAATTGATCCCTGGTGGATGCGTTGCTTAACAAAGATACAAACACAAATAATGTACAAGAGTATGAGTACGAACCCACAAAAGTGGAGTAGAAATGGGCCTTAAAATGCTCTGGAAAAGGTGGTGCAGCCGATTCACAGCAAAATCACCAGTGTTTAATTAACACTATACAGTGTTTATATGTGCCCACTCATTTTAGTCTTATTTTAACACCGTTTAGTGTCAAAGTAGAACTTTCAGAGTAAAAACCCTACATTTTTCATTCATTTACCATGGTAAATTAAACACTGCAGGTGTTAGAAAGCATGTCATACTCAAAACTATAAACTAAAACTAAATGAATTCTAGTCTGAAAGTTTTACTTTGACATTAAACAGTGTTAAGATAAAGAAAAAGAGTGGGCACATATAGACACTGGCTAGTGGTACTTAAACCCTGGTGACGTGAATGGCTGGTCCCGCCCTCTCAAACCAGAAACTGTGATCAAAGCTGTTCATTCATGGCATTAAAGAGAGCTCTGGCACTATATCTCTGTAGTATTTTGACTAAAACATGTCACAGACATTTGAGAAAGATACACTGGTCCGAAAAATGACAATTTAGCATTAGACTAAACATAATGTATACACAGTGTTTTTAGTTGCTTGGTTGGTCCCAAACTTCCCCATTTCAGCTCTATGCGTGGATGCAGAATACATAATAATGTGCCCAGTGTTTACCACACTTGTAGGTTACTTTAAGAGCTCTTGCTGAACAAATGTTATGCAAGGCGGTTTTGTTGTGAAAAACACTTCCTCTCACCACCTCTGTATTGTTTTTTTATTCTTCATTTAACCCATGATGTGTAAGAATATATATATACATAGTCTAGTTCTGTTTATGCTATCAAAGAAAAATTGAAAGAACTGAAAAGCAGGCAAAGACATGATGAAGGATGTGCACATTTGGGAAAACTACACAAGACCACAGGATATGCATAACTCGGCCAGTCATGGAAAACCTGATAGCATCAGTAAAAAGCCAAACACAGTGTGAGATAAGTGTCATCATGCCATAATTACCAAAAATGACGAACAAACAAGGAGCACACATGTGCCTCCAATTATGCTGTTCCAGAGCCCGTCACCATACTGAAATCCCCTCCGATGGAAGGAAACCCTTAACGTTTTATTCATTTTTACAGAATGTACTCCCAATTTGACTTCATCTTGCTCATTAAGCATCTCTTCGTGTGTGTGTGTGTCCGTGTGTGTGTGTGTCCGTGTGTGTGATGTTCCCTTGCGTGGCAGAAGTGGATGAAGCTGGAGTGACGTCAGCGCACCCAAACGAGCTCCCGAGGCTGCACTGGGCCCCGGCTCAGGAGGTCCCCTTGTGGGACATCTCCAGCTGCATCCTTGAAGATGGACAGATTCTCATCTCTCAGGAGGATGATGTACCAATACACACTCATGCACACACTCCAAACCTTTCCCCGGACAGCATTGTATCCCCACTCTAAAGAGAAGCTACAGTTTAATCTGATCTGATGTGTCTGTCTTTATGGAGAGTGCAGTAATGATGGTGTGTGTCTTTCTCAGCCGACGATGTGGATGCGGAGCCGAGTCAGCAGCCTCTTGTCCAACGCCAG
This sequence comes from Cololabis saira, assembly GCF_033807715.1. Taxonomy (NCBI): domain Eukaryota; kingdom Metazoa; phylum Chordata; class Actinopteri; order Beloniformes; family Belonidae; genus Cololabis; species Cololabis saira. The sequence goes on from NC_084587.1 coordinate 46,715,055, forward strand.
CATGCGAAACCTCACAGAAATCGACGGAGGTCAATAAAAACACACACACACACACACAAGTTAAAGTGTGCGACATCCACCTTTGTTGGTTGTTTTTTTGATGCAGTGAAGCAACGCATACCTTCCTCTGACCTCAGCCTTTGTGATGATACCGCATGAAACGGCATGCAGTCACAGAGGAAATGGCTGGATGTTGATTCGTGAGAGTAACTGCCAAATTGCTTCCTCTTCGTGTTTTTTTCTTTTTTCTGGAGGAAGATAGCATCATGGTGGGGTGTTCTAGCAGTCGAATGAAAACTCAGAGAAAGAAAAAGACGGGGAGGGCAAAGTCAGAATCTTCCTTCCGTGCAGCACAGAGATTTGCGTCAAAGTCGAGCTGCTGTTCTTTGGAAATGAGCATCTTGCGTTAGTTCTTCTGAATCTTTCCGTAGCGATATACGTTTATGAACAGAGGCGGCAAATGTTGAAGAGCCACATGCGGAGGAAACAAGACTGTGGCACACTTGTGGACTAAATGATGGGGTTTAGACGCTGGATTGTTTGTGGCGCTCCTCTGGGTAAGCAATCTCAACTTTGTGATTGTGGTGATTCGTAGCTTTGAATGAAAAAATTGAATTTGCTTTTAATTAGATGCCTCAAGTAGAGATAGTAGAAATGGAAATGAAAGGAAACGTGCTCAGTGCAACTTTCTAATTTTATCAAATGAGATGTTTTAAAAGGTTGAAGTGTTTGGAATAATTTATAATTAAGGCTGGTGTTTCCGCATCCATCAGCCTCCAGCTACAAACCCACATCCTGTGTCTTAATATGACAGTAGCCTATTTAGTAAAACTGCAATCTTCTGCAAAGGTGTGGAAATTATCTTCGTGACAACTGGAAACTTAATATTTAATAACAGAAAAAGAGCAGATGAGCTTTATGTTAGTCAATTCCCACGAAGCAGAACCCTGGAGACGACCTCTTATAAATGATAGTTGTCATCATTTATTGTTATCATTTGTACATGTAGTCCTGAATAGTGTAGTTAGTGTGTGGCCTGCAGCAGACAATCAGAGCATCTCAGTCTGCAGAATCATCTGATGGTCGAAGCCAACAACAAACTCCTTAACAGCTCTTATCACAACCCCACAAAACACGGCAAATAAATCAGATGCAAAAGTCCCTCTGGCTACATGTAAAGGAGTCATCATCACTGTATTAGTTAATGAGCTTTGACCAGCCAGAATACCTGTGGTGTAAAATCAATCTACCAATATTTATTTGTACAGCACTTTTCATACAACTTGTGCAACATTAAGTGCTTTACATAACTAGAACAAAAGCACAAACAATAACGCAATAATCGCAATCGCACGCATGAACACAGCAATTCACCTTAATAAAAACACAGAACCAGAGCAGGACTGGAAAAAAACAGCATCTTTTAAGAAAACCCTCAAGAAAGACAACTGAAATACATTTTCCAAAAAGTGTGAGTGAATAGTTAAATAAATAGCAGGCACATTTCTAAAATTAGGATATTAGTTATTAAATAGATCAATGGATAAATTATATAGGCTATATATATAATAAATGAATAAATGAACCAATTAATACAAGTTGAAAATGTGGGCAGAGTTAATACAATAAATATGTACATAATTATACATGAACATAGATGTATATATAAATAAATCAAATAACAATAACACTCTAAAATATTGTTAAATCATAAATTAAGAATTGTAAAAGCAAAAATTAAAAAGAGGAGTCTTGAGTTGCCTTTTAAAGTCGTGCAGACTTTCAGCTGTTCTCAGGTCCTCTTTCCACAAACGTGGGCTGTACTAGTAAAAGGAGGTTTCACCATATGTTTTAGTTTTTACACTAAAAAAAACAGTTAAAAACGTTTTCCACCAGATCTGAGAGTCTGACGAAGGTCATAAAATATAAGCAACTCTGACAGATAACAAGGACAAAATCCATTAGAAGTTTCAGAAACTAGTAAAAGGATGATGTAAAATCAATCCTGAGTGCAGAGACTTTAAAATTGGTGTAACGTGCGCGCTCTTTCTTGTTTTATTCAGAAAACGTGCTGCTGAATTTTGAAGTAACTGTAATTAGGAAATATCATGGTGTCTTGATGTCGGCATCAAGTCCAGAATCACACCGAGGTTTTCCACTTGATTTCTTGGACTCCATGCCAAGGCCTATAGGTTTATCTGAAGTTTCTATCTCTGATCTTCAGGACCAATGAGTAAGACCATAGTTTTGTCCTAACTGAGCTGTAGAAACTTATTTCCCATCCATAGTTTGATATCAAAGACACAGCCATAAAGGCTTTTATCTGGACTTGTGTCATCAGGAGACACAGCGATATAGTTGCGATAAAGTTGTGTGTCATTGTAACTGTGGGAACTGATATCTCCTGCTGACGTCTCCTACAGGAAGCAGGTTAATATTAAAACATGTTGAACCTTAAACTGAACCCTGAGGAACACCGCAGTTCTTTTTATGCCTTGATTATGTCTGTCTAGAGCAGGGGTCGGCAACCCAAAATGTTGAAAGAGCCATATTGGACCAAAAACACAAAAAACAAATATGTCTGGAGCCTCAAAAAATGAGAAGTCTTGTATGTATAAGCCTTGGAATTAAGGCAAATACCGAGAAAAAAGTCGAAATGCAGAGAAAAAATCTGAAATGTTGAGAAAAAAGTCGAAATATCGAGAAAAAAGTCGAAATGTCGAGAAAAAGGTCGAAATGTCGAAATTAATGTTGAAGTACAATCTCGAGAAAAAAGTCGAAATGTTGAGAAAAAAGTCGAAATGTCGAAAAAATAGTCGAAATGTTGAGATTAAAAAGGAAAGGAAAAAGGAAGAAAAAAGAGAAAAAAAGGAAAAAAAGAAGAAAAAAAAAGGAAAAAAAGAGAAAGAAAGAGAAAAAAAGAGAAAAAAAAGAAGAAAAAAGGAAAAAAAATTCAAACATTTTTGAAAAAGCTCCAGGGAGCCACTAGGGTGGAGCTATAGAGTCGGATGCGGCTCTAGAGCCGCGGGTTGCCGACCCCTGGTCATTACTAATGTTTTTAAAAGCTCATGTAGGGGCACGGTGACGCAGCTGGTAGTGCAGCCGTCTCACAGCTGGAGGGTCCTGGGTTCAATCCTCCCCATGACTTCGGCTCCCACACCCTGGGTGGGGTTGGCAAAATGGCCTTTCTGTGTGGAGTTTGCATGTTCTCCCCGTTTTCCCTTGGTAGCTAATATGAGCTACCCTCACAAAAACATGCAGCAGTCCTGGGGCCTCATTTAAAATGGACTGCGTAGGATTCATACTAAAAGTGCACGTACACCCAAAAGCTGAAAATGCGGGCGCAAAAAAAAATCCGGATCAATAAAACCATGTGCACGCACACTTGCACGCAATGTTCGCTTCATTAATCACAGTCCAGCTGGAAGGTTGCTCAGCTGAATCCGCCTCATATCCCGCCCTCTACACGCCCACTTCATACCAAAAATGGTATGTTTTTGCATATGAATGAGCCTGCTGAGCATGCGCAGTGGCTTCCTGCAGCCTGTTTGGCTTCAGGATGAATGAGAAGTATCCAGCCACCGTGCCACTGAATTTCACTGGGATCTGAGATTGAGATGTTGTGGATGAGGTGGAGGACAGGAAAACTACATTATTTTGTGGTCACAGTAAAAGTAGAAAAATAAATAGTATAAACTCATTATATATATTAAAAAATCTGTGTCCCTTTAGGGAAGAAATGAGGGGCTCCGTTGAGCCCCTAAACGCTCTACGAAGCCCCTCATTTGTTCTGTCCTAAAGCGGTGGGTGAAGAGGAGGTTCCCGGTGTGTCACCGTGGCTCCAGCAGCTGCAGAGTCCTGACTGACGCTGTGTTTCAAACACAGAGGAACACGATCAGCGCTATTTTATTATAAGTCTGATATATGTTGTGATATGTGATGACATTATTAAGAGTATGACATGAATCTGGCTTCATTTCACCACCTCACAGCCTGCGTCGCCAGTTCCCCGTGTCTTAAGTAAATTCTTACGGGAGGGTCAGGGTAGCCGTAAAGATATGCAGATTTTTCGGTTATTTTTTTCTTTTTAGATCCCAGCCTTTGCGTAGACGGTGGCTTCCGCGACTTTCAAGCCCTTTTTGTGCGCAAGCAAGCTTTATAGATGAGGCCCCAGGGCTCTACACTGCCTCCTCTGGCCAACCGGGGCGCCACATGGTGTGGGGAGGATCTGGCCGGAAGTGCAGGGCCCTCCGGGGTTGGCAGAGGGGGAGCAATGCCCAGGACTGACTTAAGCCTGATTTAAGGTTCCACGTTAAACCAACGCAGATCCTACGCCATTGCCGTGACGCCGTCGTGAACCCTTCGGACTTCTCCTAAACTTTGTTTAGCTTCCGGCTTTTCCGGTTACAGTGAATCAAAGAGATAAGGACACTATTGTGCAAAAAATCAAAACAACCCAAAAAAAAATAATCACACACACGAAGAAAAAGAGCGCTGAAAGTTCACTACTGTTTCACGAACCGGAACCAGAAATGCATTGCTACCAAGCAAACCAATCACAGCCCTCTCGGTCTGCGTTGGGTCTGTTAGTAGTTAGTAGTTACATTTTTTGGGAGGTGCACGTCAGGCTACGGCGTAGGTTTAACGCAGAACCATAATTCAGGCTTTATAGGAGCACTGGGTGAAAAAATCAGGATACAAACATATAAGAAAAAATAAATAAAAGGTCATCTAAACAGCTGGGAATCAAATGGTTTAGTCAACATTTCAACAAACATACATAGACAGCTGGAAAGGTGTTTAACTTTGGCTAACCTGGCTTGTCCTCATCCTCAGAATGCAGTCCGGACCACATGGGAATGTCGGGGGCCAGCGGCCCTCGGCCGAAGAGCCACGACGGAGGTGTGAGGGTGAGTGCTGCCTCTACCGTGCATCATATCTCTGCTTGCTCTGGGTTTCCTGTTGATGCAGTACATAATTGCGCTCGTGCACCATGCCTGCCTTCTTCCCCCTCAGGGGCTGATCAAGAGACGCCTGGCTAAAAGAAGCAGCACCACCCAGCTCAGCCCGGGGCTCAGCATAGGAAGCAGGTAGTTCATCGGCGTCGGGTTCGGGCGTATCTGCTCATCAAGTCAGCAGATTTCACCGTTTCAGTTGAGCTTCTTAACAGGCCAAATGCAGTTTCGTAAGAAACAAGAACCAACACAAATCTCTGTTTCTGCTTTTAGATAAATCTGAAGAAAGAAAATGTATATCATAAAAATACAGTACAGGAAAACAACATCAATTCCCTCTTGCTCTAGTACTATGTTTATAACAGATGTGCATATGTAAATCTTAAATAATCTATCTTTTTTTTTTAAAAAGAGAAAGATTTTATGTACAATGGCAGGAAAACATATCTGGACCTCTTTTATCACCTGAATGTCTGCATTAGTTTGACAAAAAAATGTGATTTACTCCAATCCGAGGTCATAATGATAGACAAACATAACGTGCTTAAATCTCTCGATATATGAATAAATAGACGAAGAATTAACATGTTTAAAGCAGCACAACGTAACTTTCAGCTTTTCTGAGTTTGGCGGCATCTTTTGGACAAAAGCGGTATTGTTTTACCAGAAAGAACACTACGTTTCCCATGAGCACCAGCGCGTACTGCCGGAAAACTCCTGTCCCGTCGCGTGCATTTGTTTTGATGAGAGGAGACCATGGATCTATTATATAACTGGATACTGTGCCAAAAATGGCCGCCCATTCATTTCAATGCATTCTGCTCAGCCAGCGCATCCGCCGAAAAAATCTCGGACTTCCTGGTTTACTTCCTGGTACACGGGCCCATAGAGCATGCGCAGTTGAGTCACCTCCCATGATGCTCTGGGCCCTCCCATCATGCCCCGGGGCAATGAGAACGAGTATTAATATAATATGTATTAAAATAATATATTAATTCATGTATATTATTACATGTATAGCATCACATATATGATTAATGTATTAATATAATATAATTACATAATATATATTAATATAAAACATCCGTGGAGGGCACGGACACGGCTGTGACGTCAGCCGTGACGTCACGCCCAGAAAGAGACTTTTCTTTGACTTTTCTGGCCGTTATAAAACATTTTTGACGGATATAAAGTCCATGACTTAAAAATATAGAATACAAAGATTAGTAATTGCCGGTGATTACAGCTGGAGGTGTCCTGTGAACAGTTTTAGTGGCTTCTCTTTTACTATTGCGGTCTATGGGAAAAAAGCTTTCTGGGCCCCATGGGATTTTTTGTTGCAGTACCGCGGCTGGCCACTGGAAAAAATCGGCGTGCCTTCTGAGCGCGAGACTGGGGGCCTGTCTGTTTCACCAAGTGAACAGACAGAACGCAAAAAAAAGATGTTAAACTGCTGGAAAGGAACTGGAATTTACCGGGATACCTTAAACAAGGAAGCCAGGGAGCGGTATATGGAAAATAATGATTATTAATTATTATTAATAATAATAATAATTAATCCCTACTGAAGAGCCATGTGTTTCAATAAATTAGTATAATAGTACAACATACAGTACATGTTTTGTATCCCTCTTACTTCTCTTTTCTTTTTTTTGACCGCTATATTATGCGGAAGAGGCTCCGAGGCGTGAGCAATATTATTGTTTTCCTCGTGAGATTATTTTTTTCCTCTGCAGCTACAAATAAGAGTTAATATTTTTTCCTCAACAAACTAGTTTTATCTGAAGATTGGGGTTAATTGCACCGCAGAGAGCTGGCCAGCAACTGGGTTTAGCTGGAGAAGTGGCGAATAAAACCCGTGTTTTGATCCGACCCGTCTGTGTGAGTGTTTGTGGTTTAAGGCTGTTTATGGTTCTGCGTTAAATCGACGCAGAGCCTACGGCGTAGGGTACGCGGCGACACGCACCCTACGCCGTAGGTCTGCGTCGATTTAACGCAGAACCATAATTCAGGCTTTACTGTGTGTTTGGTCGTTACAGCCGCGATCCAAAGCGAGCCGACGACTCTTTCACTCTTTTACTTTGTTATAGCAGATACTTGGCCTGCGTGGTTCTGCCTCCGAGCAGGAAACCGTTGAAAAGTTAAACCATTAGGATCTTTTCCCCACGTCTGTTGTGTGGAGCTGCTGCAGCCACAACGCAGCAACAGCTTCTGCGGAGCTGCGCTCCAAGCCCCGCCCATTTTCATCTCGACTGCGAATCGGGAAGGAGGGGGAAGTGACGTATGCCGTAAAGCAGTCAAAGTCGTAACGATTTGTAGTTTTTTAGTGTGGCAGGGTTCCTACCATGCTCCTCAAAGTTACATAGTGCCAGTGAAGGCGATACAGACCCCTCAGACCAGGACAGAGGTGTCATTAAACCTGTTGGAAGTTGATGTACCATCACAATGACTCTGGAAATATGATATTAAGGTGGAAAAGTTACGTAGTGTCGCTTTATATTGAAAGTGTTTTTAAAAAAGTGTCCAGTTAAAAATTTCAAGTGTTAGATTACAAAAATGGAAAATGCCCATAATTTTGTCTTTTAATTAGGGCCCGAGCACTTGCAGTGCGAAGGCCCTATTGTATCTGTAGGAATTCTTCGCGTTATTAGGGCCCGAGCACCTTCAGTGCGAAGGCCCTATTGTAATTGCAGGAATTATTCTTCTTCTTCTTCTTATTGTTCTGACAAAAGGAAGGCCTTTTTGCCCCCCTAAACGTGCCCAAAAAGTCACCATATTTTGCATGCAAGCCAGGTCTGGCGAAAAATTTGATATTTAATGGTTTGCATTAATGGGCGTGGCCTAACGGCTCAACAGCGCCCCCTAGAAAACTTTGTGCCTCAAGCCCCACAATGCGGTTTGTCGTACATGCACGAAAATCGGTACACACCTGTATCAGTACACAACTTAAAGAAAAGTGTCTGGGCGTCATGTCGAGAAACCGAACAGGAAGTCGGCCATTTTGAATTAATCGCGTCATTTTGGCGAAATTTATGCCATTCCTTCGGCAGTTAATACGGCCCGAACCGTAATGTGCACCCAGGTGTGTTATACATCAAAATGTGCGTCTCCATCCTGCGACTACGCGCATTACTTTTCTCTTTCAAAAGCGTTACCGTGGCGACGCTAGATGCCAAAAAGTGCGCCCACCCTTCATCTGATCGATTCAGATAGAAAAAACTTTGCGCCTCAAGCCCCATAATACGGTTTGACGTACATGAACGAAAATCGGTACACATCTGTATCATGTCGCAACTTAAAGAAAAGTCTCTTGGTGCCATGGCCGAAACCGAACAGGAAGTCGGCCATTTTGAACATTCTGAATTAATCGCGTAATTTTGGAGCAATATATGCCATTCCTTCGAGAATTAATACGGCCCGAACCGTATCGTGAACCCAGATGTGTTATACATCAAAATGTGCGTCTCCATCCTGCGACTACACGCATTACTTTTCTCTTTCAAAAGTGTTACCGTGGCGACGCTAGACGCCAACAAGCGCACCCCCCCTTCATCTGATTGGTCCATATTTGATAGTTCCCCAAAAGGCACCAAATTTGGCATGCAAGCCAGGCCTGGCGATAAATGTGATATTTAATGGTTTGTATTAATGGGCGTGGCAAAATGGCTCAACAGCGCCCCCCTGAAAACTTTGTGCCTCAAGCCCCACAATACGGTTTGACGTACATGCACGAAAATCGCTACACACCTGTATCATGGCGCAACTTAAAGAAAAGTCTCTTGGCGCCATGGCCAAAACCGAACAGGAAGTCGGCCATTTTGAAATCTGATTGGTCCATATTTGATAGTTCTCCAAAAGTCACCAAATTTTGCATGCAAGACAGACTTGGCGATAAATTGGATATTTCATGGTTTGCATTAATGGGCGTGGCCTAACGGCTCAACAGCGCCCCCTAGAATACTTTTCTCTGCCATAACTTTTGAATGGTTTGACATAGGAAGTTGTGGGTGGTGTCATGGGACTCTGTAATGAGTCCTTGACCTTCATTGGCCTGAATTAGCCCCGCCCCTTCTTCTGATTGGTTGTCCCTTTTTTCTGCTATAACTTTTTAATGGTTTGACATAGAGAGTCGTGGGTAGTGTCATTTCTTATATCCTTATGGGGGGCGGTGGCCGTGAGTGCGAGGGCCCGTTCATCGCTGCTTGCAGCTTTAATTAGGGCCCGAGCACCTTCAGTGCGAAGGCCCTATTGTATTTGCAGGAATTTTTCTTCTTATTATTATTTTTCTTCTGACAAAGTGATGGCCTTTTTGCCCCCCTTAACATGCCCAAAAAGTCACCAAATTTTGCACCCAAGTCAGGCCTGGCGAAAAATTTGATATTTCATGGTTTGCATTAATGGGCGTGGCAAAATGGCTCAACAGCGCCCCCTTGAAAACTTTGTGCCTCAAGCCCCACGATACGGTTTGACGTACATGCACGAAAATCGGTACACACCTGTATCATGTCACAACTTAAAGAAAAGTCTCTGGGCGTCATGTCGAGAAACCGAACAGGAAGTCGGCCATTTTGAATTAATCCTGTCACTTTGGCGCAAATTATGCCATTCCTTCGGCAGTTAATTCAGCCCGAACCGTAACGTGCACCCAGGTGTGTTATACATCAAAATGTGCGTCTCCCTCCTGCGACCACACGCATTACTTTTCTCTTTCAAAAGCGTTACCGTGGCGACGCTAGACGCCAAAAAGCGCGGCCACCCTTCATCTGGTTGGTTCAGACAGAAAAAACTTTGCGCCTCAAGCCCCATAATACGGTTTGACGTACATGAACGAAAATTGGTACACTCCTGTATCATGTCGCAACTAAAAGAAAAGTCTCTTGGCGCCATGGCCAAAACCCAACAGGAAGTCGGCCATTTTGAACATTCTGAATTAATTGCGTAATTTTGGGGCAATATATGCCATTCCTTCGAGAGTTAATTCAGCCCGAACCGTATCGTGAACCCAGATGTGTTATACATCAAAATGTGCGTCTCCATCCTGCGACTACACGCATTACTTTTCTCTTTGAAAAGTGTTACCGTGGCGACGCTAGACGCCAACAAGCGCACCCCCCCTTCATCTGATTGGTCCATATTTGATAGTTCCCCAAAAGGCACCAAATTTGGCATGCAAGCCAGGCCTGGGGATAAATGTGATATTTCATGGTTTGCATTAATGGGCGTAGCCTAACGGCTCAACAGCGCCCCCCGGAAAACTTTGTGCCTCAAGCCCCACAATACGGTTTGACGTACATGCACGAAAATCGCTACACACCTGTATCATGGCACAACTTAAAGAAAAGTCTCTTGGAGCCATGGCCGAAACCGAACAGGATGTCGGCCATTTTGAATAAATTGTGTCATTTTGACGAAATGTATGCCATTCCTTCGGCAGTTAATTCAGCCCGAACCGTAACGTGCACCCAGGTGTGTTATACATCAAAATGTGCGTCTACATCCTGCGACACCACGCATTACTTTTCTCTTTCAAAAGTGTTACCGTGGCGACGCTAGACGCCAAAAGGCGCGCCCCCCCTTCATGTGATTGGTCCATATTTGATAGTTCTCCAAAAGTCACCAAATTTTGCATGCAAGCCAGACTTGGCGATAAATTTGATATTTCATGGTTTGCATTAATGGGCGTGGCCTAACGGCTCAACAGCGCCCCCTAGAATACTTTTATCTGCCATAACTTTTGAATGGTTTGACATAGGAAGTCGTGGGTGGTGTCATGGGACTCTGTAATGAGTCCTTAAGCTTCGTTGGCCTTAATTAGCCCCGCCCCTTCTTCTGATTGGTTGTCCCGATTTTCTGCTATAACATTGGAATGGTTTGACATAGAGAGTCGTGGGTGGTGTCATCAGATTCTTTATGGAGTCCTTGACCTTGATTGGCCAGAATTAGCCACGCCTTCTTCTGATTGGTTGTCCCTTTTTTCTGCTATAACTTTTGAATGGTTTGACATAGGAAGTCGTGGGTGGTGTCATGGGACTTTGTACTGAGTTCTTAAGCTTCGTTGGCCTTAATTAGCCCCGCCCCTTCTTCTGATTGGTTGTCCCGATTTTCTACTATAACTTTTGAATGGTTTGACATAGAGAGTCGTGGGTGGTGTCATCAGATTCTTTATGGAGTCCTTGACCTTCATTGGCCTGAATTAGCCCCGCCCCTTCTTCTGATTGGTTGTCCCTTTTTTCTGCTATAACTTTTGAATGGTTTGACATAGGAAGTCGTGGGTGGTGTCTTTTCTGATTTGCTTATGGGGGGCGGTGGCCGTGAGTGCGAGGGCCCGTTCATCGCTGCTTGCAGCTTTAATTATTATTATTATTATTTTTCTGACGAAAGGAGGGCCTTTTTGCCCCCCTAAACGTGCCCAAAAAGTCACCAAATTTTGCATGCAAGGCAGGCCTGGCGAAAAATTTGATATTTAATGGTTTGCATTAATGGGCGTGGCAAAATGGCTCAACAGCGCCCCCTTGAAAACTTTGTGCCTCAAGCCCCACGATACGGTTTGACGTACATGCACGAAAATCGCTACACACCTGTATCATGGCACAACTTCAAGAAAAGTCTCTTGGAGCCATGCCCGAAACCGAACAGGAAGTCGGCCATTTTGAATTAATTGTGTAATTTTGGCGCAATTTATGCCCTTCCTTCGGCAGTTAATACGGCCCGAACCGTAACGTGCCCCCAAGTGTGTTATACATCAAAATGTGCGTCTCCATCCTCCGACACCACGCATTACTTTTCTCTTTCAAAAGCGTTACCGTGGCGACGCTAGACGACAAAAAGCGCGCCCACCCTTCATCTGATTGGTTCAGACCGAAAAAACTTTGCGCCTCAAGCCCCATAATACGCTTTGACGTACATGAACGAAAATCGGTACACACCTGTATCATGTCGCAACTTAAAGAAAAGTCTCTTGGCGCCATGGCCGAAACCGAACAGGAAGTCGGCCATTTTGAACATTCTGAATTAATCGCATAATTTTGGAGCAATATATGCCATTCCTTCGAGGATTAATACGGCCCGAACCGTATCGTGCACCCAGATGTGTTATACAACAAAATGTGCGTCTCCATCCTGCGACTACACGCATTACTTTTCTCTTTCAAAAGTGTTACCGTGGCGACGCTAGACGCCAACAAGCGCACCCCCCCTTCATCTGATTGGTCCATATTTGATAGTTCCCCAAAAGGCACCAAATTTGGCATGCAAGCCAGGCCTGGCGGTAAATTTGATATTTTATGGTTTACATTAATGGGCGTGCCAAAATGGCTCAACAGCGCCCCCCGGAAACCTTTGTGCCTCAAGCCCCACGATACGGTTTGACGTACATGCACGAAAATCGCTACACACCTGTATCATGGCACAACTTCAAGAAAAGTCTCTTGGAGCCATGGCCGAAACCGAACAGGAAGTCGGCCATTTTGAATTAATTGTGTAATTTTGGCGCAATTTATGCCATTCCTTCGGCAATTAATACGGCCCGAACCGTAATGTGCACCCAGTGTTATACATCAAAATGTGCGTCTCCATCCTGGGACTACACGCATTACTTTTCTCTTTCAAAAGTGTTACCGTGGCGACGCTAGACGCCAAAAGGCGCGCCCCCCCTTCATGTGATTGGTCCATATTTGATAGTTCTCCAAAAGTAATCAAATTTTGCATGCAAGTCAGACTTGGCGATACATTTGATATTTCATGGTTTGCATTAATGGGCGTGGCCTAACGGCTCAACAGCGCCCCCTAGAATACTTTTATCTGCCATAACTTTTGAATGGTTTGACATAGGAAGTTGTGGGTGGTGTCATGGGACTCAGTAATGAGTCCTTAAGCTTCGTTGGCCTTAATTAGCCCCGCCCCTTCTTCTGATTGGTTGTCCCTTTTTTCTGCTATAACTTTTTAATGGTTTGACTCCCGCTTCCTGATTCAAACGTCTGCCGGCCCCGCCCCCCGACCAATCAGTGGCGAGTAGGGTGATGACGGCCCCGCCCCCCGACCAATCAGTGGCGAGTAGGGTGATGACGGCCCCGCCCCCCGACCAATCAGCTGTTGTAATGTGGTGACGTTAGAAATAGTCCCGTGCTCAGCCCGGTTAGAACCGCGGTTGAATGGTTACAGAAAAAGTAATAATAAAATAGTAGTGTTTTACTAATATTTATACCTTACAAATATTTAAAAAATTAGGAAAAAAAGGTTCCAGACATTATATCGCTATCTTGGTCTCTCGTAACCCAGTAAGTCAATGTGAGGTGTCAGCTGAGATATAGCTCAACCAGATCATTGCGGTCTTTGGTGCCGGTGGTTGGGAGTTCGAGCCTGGCAGGATGCTGAAATTTTTGTAAGCAAATTTTGTGTTTTTTTTTACATCAAGATGTGCGTCTCTTTCCTGCGACGACGCACATTACTTTTCTCTTTCAAGGCTGTATGCCGAAAATTTTGTAAGCAAATTTTTGTGTTTTTTTTTATCAAGATGTGCGTCTCTTTCCTGCGACGACGCACATTACTTTTCTCTTTCAAAAGTGTTACCGTGGCGACGCTAGACGTGAAAAAGCGCTCGTCCCCTTCATCTGATTGGTCCATATTTGATAGTTCTCCAAAAGTCACCAAATTTTGCATGCAAGGCAGGCTTGGCGATAAATTTGATATTTCATGGTTTGCATTAATGGGCGTGGCCTAACGGCTCAACAGCGCCCCCTAGAATACTTTTCTCTGCCATAACTTTTGAATGGTTTGACATAGGAAGTTGTGGGTGGTGTCATGGGACTCTGTAATGAGTCCTTCACCTTCATTGGCCTGAATTAGCCCCGCCCCTTCCTCTGATTGGTTGTTCCTTTTTTCTGCTATAACTTTTGAATGGTTTGACATAGAGAGTCGTGGGTGGTGTCATTTCTGATATGCTTATGGGGGGCGGTGGACGTGAGTGCGAGGGCCCGTTCATCGCTGCTTGCAGCTTTAATTGTATTTATTTTTCTATTTAATTTTTAGAATTACTTTAATTATGTACAGCTATGTTTTTACTACTTTAATTCTGCAGCCGTGCCAGAAATGTATGAATCAATTGATAGCATTGAATAATACACAAGGAAACATAATTTATTAACGCAGTGCTTTAATTAAACTCATCCTTGATTTGTTTCCAGAGTTAGAGGAAAAACTTTCGGCAGCAGTGACTGCAAGCAAATACTTGCAGATGTTCACATATTTGCTGGTTTTCTGGGGTCTGGGGACCCTTCAAGTAATTTCTACGAGGTTACGGTCTGGGCTCTGACTGGGTCACTCTAACAGGCAGATTTTCTTTTTCCTGAAGGCCTTCTGCGGTGGATTTACTTCCACGTTTAGAGTCGTTGTTCTGCTGTGTCAGCCAGCTTCTACTACGCTAGAGCTGGCAGACAGCCACCCTCACATCATCCTGTAAGACAGGGGTGTGAAACAGTGTCATGCCAAACCACGTCAGTGTTACAGTTACCGCCAAAGAGCAGTTGGCTCTTCCAGCCAACTGTGTTGTCAGTTTTCCCGCCAGTTTCTGGATTCTGTTCAACAGAATCCAGAAACTGCTTTTTAATCCTCCGAGCTGTTGCTTTTCCTGGTGGTGAAGATCAGCTCATGACTGACTGTCTAGTGCGCCAGTGTAAAAGTGTATAACCTTTGGAGACTCCCATTGTTCTCCAATAAAGGACATTATGTGTAACTCCGTCAAACAGAAGCATGAAACGGTCCCGAGCAGAAACAGTTTTCTGTCTTCATAAGTTGATGTTTTTCTTGGACATTTTCATCTGTAATCCATCACCTTCCCATAAATATGTTGTAGTAAATGAGTTAGTTTGAATTAAGACATCCAGTGAATAGATGTGATCATGGAACAGGCAACGTGATGCATTCTGGGACATGTAGTTGTTATTCATGTATGCAACTAAAACTATTATGGTTGTAATTATCTTTGCATGCCCTCGCAAGCCAGATAAAATAAAGCAATGGTTTAGAGTTGGCCCACCGGCCTTGAATGTGACGCGAGCTGTAGGATATTTAGGTAAATTTCATCTCAACTATGGTGTATTGTCCAGGCCTTGAGGAAACGAAGCAAGCCCAAATCATGACGCTCCCGCCACCGTGCTTTAGGTCGATGTTTCGTGGCTTGCCAAGGTGGTCTTTGGCAAATATACAAGTATTCAGCTTTTCCTTCTTTGGTGAGCCATAGATTTGTTCACCCTGCCTGTTTGTATGATAGACTTATAAAAAGTGATGCTTGCCAGTTCAATAGACGCCTTCAAGCCTTTAGCTGTTTCTGGTGAGTTCTTGTTTTTGTCATTGATGATTTAGCGTCGTGCCCTTGGAAACATCTTGACAGACACTTCTAGGGAACATAGTTATCATAAAAACCCATCTCCGCTTATAGTGTCCCCAGCTGTTGATTGGTGGGTGCCTAAACTCTTGGAGATGACTTTTTACAGCTTCCCTGCTTCGTGCAGATCAACTACTGTTGAT
This sequence comes from Cololabis saira, assembly GCF_033807715.1. Taxonomy (NCBI): domain Eukaryota; kingdom Metazoa; phylum Chordata; class Actinopteri; order Beloniformes; family Belonidae; genus Cololabis; species Cololabis saira. The sequence continues at coordinate 46,730,534 of NC_084587.1, forward strand.
TATTGTTTTCAGAAATCTCCTTTTTGCAAGATACGGTTCACATCAGCAGCTGTTTCTCATGAACCGGAAAACTAGATGTTTCAGTGTATTTCCTTTTATCTACCGGAGCTTTAAACCACACCTCATGTCATTAAGTGGACTCCTGGTGTGAGGGTTAGTGGTTAGTGGTTATGGGTTAGGGGTGCTGTAAACGTTAACTGTGTGCGTATAATTAAGACACTCAAAATCTTGATTACATGTTTGTTATCAACCATCGTGTGTTTGTCTGTTACTTTTGAATCAGATGAAGATCAGATCACATTTTCTGATAAATTAATGAACAAAAACAGCTCATGGCAATCAAGACGAGCTTTGATGGTTAAACGTGTCATTTAGACATTTTCATCTGCTCTTCAGACTTTCTTGTTCAGCTATCATGCTGGGTTGACGACGCGTGTTTAAGATTGCTCATGACTAACCTTTCTTGAAGAAATAGTTGCATTTACAGACTTCCCCTTTCTCCCACATTTAAAAGTGTTATGGTTTTGCTTCATTTTTTTACGGTTGAGGCCCCAACGACACACATAAGAGAAGAAGAGTTGATAAAGCCTTTACATCCGTCAAACCACAATTAGAGGGAGACCTTTTGAAAAATAAAATCAGATAATTTCCCAGCTGTTGTTTTAGAAAATGAAGGGACTTGAATATGTAAGGTTGCCAACACGTCATGACCTCTCACAAGTTGCTAACATTTTATTTTGTTGCATTCGGGGCAGATATGGCACTTGACTTACTTGGCCCGACTCGGCGCGGCTTTACACGGCTCCACACGTGTGTTTTCGCACTGCCAGGGGAGAAGGGGGGGGGGGTGGGGTGAATCTGCTGTGACGTACTCGATTGCGCAGCACCTTTGTTTGTGTCGGCGCAGATGAGAAATCAGCTAGAGCCGCGAGCGGCTGAGAAAAAAACAGCCCGTCTACATCCCTTTTTTAATTTTTTCTCGACAGCCACCAGGTTTATGAACATCTGCACCTCAGAGTTGGATCACCAAACAGACGTTTTTGCTGTATAATAAAATCGCCGCGGGTCGCTCTCGCTCTGACTCCCGCTTCCTGATTCAAACGTTTGACGGCCCCGCCCCCCGACCAATCAGAGGCGTGGAGGGTGGTGACCTCAGAAATAGTCCCGGCTCAGCCCGCTATTCATCGATATCATGTGACGTCACACAGTACTCGCAGCGCCATCTTGAGGACCGACTTGCAACATGCCGTCTATCTGTTGTGCCGTGGGATGCGACAACAATAAGTCTAAAAAAACGGGATCGACCTTTTATAATGTCCCCAAAACAATGAGCGTCGAGAGAAATGGTTTGCTGCTATCAGGAGGGACCACTGGACTCCTACAGAGCACTCCAGACTTTGCAGTGAGCACTTTGTTTCGGGTAAGTAACCAGGCTACCCACCCGTCCCTTGAAATACAGAATAGTTACGGAATTAAAAGTTGCGTTCCGTATTGAACCAACGCAGTTTATTCTGTATTTCACAATTGTCCCATGCACGTCTGTCACACACAGGAACAACGAACTAACAGTAATAAACAAAATAAAGGAGAGGATATATTAAAGACAGCAACATGTGTTGGTTCTCTGTTATTTATTAATGTCATGTCACTTCATTCGTTTCAGTAAATTCAACTAAGGTGAAAACAAAAATATTAGATATATTATTTCCCATTACATGCAAAGTGATATATTCCAAGCCTTTATTTATTATATTTTTGATGATTATGGCTCACAGTTTATGAAAAGCCCAAATAAAAAATCTCAAAAAATTAGATTTTATTAAATCATTAAACAATTCAATCATCAAAATGATAACAGATAAAGGCTTAATATATCTTGCTTTGCATGTAATGAGACTATGTAATATATTAGTTTCACCTTGTAGGTTGAATTATTGAAATAAATTAACTTTTACACCATATTCTAATTTTCTGACCTTCACCTGTAGCTATATTTATATTTACTTGCATGTACATCTTGGCTGATGTGTGACTGATGTGATGTACAGAGCATTTCAGTTGCATGGTTGGCTGTCGGTAAGCTTCGGTACTTTTAAAAGCTTTGAGAGCTTCGCCGGTGTATGGATAAGGATTGTGGACCAGGTAGATATATATGTCCGCAAACGACAAATTTGGCAGGTTTTTGGCAGACTGGAGTGGAGTCAGTAATTGATTAGATATTAGACACGGATCGAAACCTAAAGTGTCAATTTTCTTTAGATACCGTTGCTGTTCTTCGGGAGTTAAGTGAGTTATTAGGTGAGACGTCATATTAACTGCGCGACGTGAAGGTCCCCGGTCGGTCCTCAAGATGGCGCTGACAACAAAAAATGTCACGTGACTGATACCCATGAATAGAACCTCACTGAAATGGTTACAGAAAAAGGTATCGGCTTGGAGCGGCTCTACCCGTCTCAGCCCTAATGCAAAAGCGCAAAACGGGTAGAACTGAGCTGAAGTGATACTAGTGCAAAAGCGGCAATAGAAACATGAACAGTGACGCCCTAGCTGCGGCGGTTACGGTGTGTTTATTAAAGAAAGTCTTTAGTCCCCCAGTCAACTGTTGTCTTTCTGATCATGTCTTTCTTTTTCTTCTGGTATTTCGATTTAACTCACACAGGGACCTTGTCTTCCTTCAAACGCTCTTTCCGCCCACTGGAATTTTACAGCGCTTGTGTGCAAAACACATCTCCTATAGCTGCTTTAGCACCAAATCCAGTGTTCAAGAATGTATTAGTAAATGATTTTTAAGCCTGAAGTGAATTGTGTGATTGTGTGGCACAAAGTCTTGTAAATGATTCCGGTAGTTTGTTTAGATGCTCTCTTCCCTTGAATTTTTCATCCTTGAAGAGAAACGTCCAACGTGCAAATACAACAGGCCCTGACATCACAGAGACATCAACTTCCTTTTAGGCATGAACTTCCCGTCGCCCTTATCTACATACATATATACAAACAAGCTTTCTTCTTCTTCTTTATTTTAACAACCAGTCTTTGAGTCTTTGGTGCTCATCCCAAATTTGTTTTGTTTTATTTTGACATTGAAAAGTAGATGAGAAAAAAATAATTGGCTGTAGATTATACTTATGGATTACATTAGTGTCACTTGCGATTCTTAATTGATCAATAAGTTCCAAACAAAAAGGGTAGGATATAGTCCTTACAGTTTGTACAGTCAGCAAATGCAGAAGACTGGGAGCAGGAGTTTGTACATTAATGGGGTTTAGTGAACCAAAAGCACTGAAACTGACAGGAAATCCAGAAAGAAACATCTGAGACAAAGTAAGAACGTGAACCGAAAGAGCAGAAACTAGGTCAAGGCGCAATTTGGACCAGCAGGGAGGAAAAGAAAGACAAGACGATAAATACAGACAAACTGACAGGGGTTGACAAGACACAGGCGTAAATGATCAGGAAAGACTGGGTCAGCGAGGTAACGCAGGTCAAAGACAACCAAAGACAGACTGAAGTAAAATAGAAAGTAATGAGTTCTTCTTCTGCTGTGACCTCCAGTTCTTTGGGTTTGGAAAGTTTCCTTGCTCTTATTGGATCGATTTGATCCATACTTCCAACCCGTTGCCTTTGCCCTCTTTGTTATTGTTTATCTGTGCATGCAGGTCAGTTCTAAGCAGTACTGGAGTTGAGGGGGGATGAGGGGGAACGGCATCCCCCCCCTGAAATAAAAACGGTCCAAATCATCCCCCCTGTAAAACTGCCATCCCTCCTTTCCATCCCTTATGGAATATTGGAAATTTCCCCTCTGGGGGACTATTAAAGGATTTCTTATTCTTATTCTTATGTCATTTCATCAATGAATGTGGTTTTACTGCTATTTCAACATTTAGAGTCATCACCAGAAAAATAACACCAGAAAAATAACTTATTTGACAATTTTCACTTGTTTCAAGTAAATGTTCACTTGAAATAAGTAGAAAAATCTGCCAGTGGGACAAGATTTATCTTCTTATTACAAGCAAAGAAATCTTGTTCCACTGGCAGATTTTTCTACTTATTTCAAGTGAAAATCTACTTGAAACAGGTGAAAATTGTTGTTTTTTCCAGTGATGAGTCTTGTGTAATGAGATTTTTTTACTTAAATGAGACATTTTAATTAGCAATAAGACTATTATTCTTGTTAAGATTTTGAGTTTTTGCAGTGATCCATTTTACTTATCCTGTGAAGGACAGAATCATATTGATAAGTTCAGAAAACTGTTTTTTATTGTTGTGTTTTGATGTATTTGATGTAAGCCCAGTGGATATTTAAAGCTTACAGAAGGCTGCATTTAACTGCTGCTATGTCATTCCTGCAGTATTTCTGCAGGTGTTTTGGTCAGTGCTATTATTTGTAATATATTATATTATTTGTAATCAGCACAAATTATCTGCCCCCATGTGATAAAATCCACCACCCCCCCTGACTAATGTGAACAGCCAAACAAAAGAATCGGATCAGAGGAAAATATACAAATTGATCATTACGACTTACAGTGTGAGCGGAGCTCAGAAAGCTCAGAAAGCCTCTTAGTTCCTGTCATGGAGAACTGAGCTCACTTAATCCTGGTTTTGTCAGTGTCCACTGGATTGACTGCCGTGAGATGATTGTACCAGAACTAATCTCTCGGGGGCAGACACGGGAGCTGAAACGATCATCCCTACCCTAGACATCAACCTGGTGTAGAGCCAGACAGACCTTTCAATAAAATGGTGGTCTTAAACTTGCAGTCAAAGTAGCAAAGAAATGGTGAAAAGAGACTAGCGTTAGTATCTGGATCCCACTGGGAATCTGTGAAGGAAACGTAAGACCGAGGTCATGGCAAGACCCAGACACCAGCAAAATGTCAAAGAAACGTCGAAGAGGCATTCTATATTACAAATGACACTAAATATATATATTTTTTATATGTGCCCATGTAAAAAAAAAAAAAAAACAAAACTTCAAATATATGCCAGAGTTACTTATACTGGCTTATTTTTAACATCTCGTTGTGTCCATGGGCCAATAAAACTTAAAATGCATCTCAACAAAATACACAACAAGGAAAAGTATAAATATTGAAGGATACACAACCAGAAGGGAAATGTCATGAAACAACACCAAACACATAAAACCTGCAACGCAGTCTGGCAGAAATGGCACAGGATAAACTGCAAACATAGCAGAAACGCATGGAAGTGAGGGGTTATGTTGTTTACAGTGCCTTCAGGTCTGATGGCGTATCCGCTTTGTTGGGTTGAGTTTGAACTCTGTGCACGTTTGGGTTGAAACGAAATAAAACAAAGTGAAGACAAAATGCATCAAAGGTATACACATATTGTTTTACCAGTTTGTAATTAGTATTCCTTTCTTTTCCTGTCGTTCAATTCCAAGGCACTATGGTTCCCGGGAGTCTGTGTCCATCCCAGTGGGGAGTCTGGATCTGAGCGCTGACACCAGCACCGTCATCAGGCCCGTCCACAGCTCCATCCTGGGCGAGAAGTACTGCTTTGAGGTAAACGTTCACTGCAAAAACTCAAAATCTTACCAGGAATATTTGTCTTATTCCTAGTTGAAATCTTTCATTTTTACTCAAAAGATCTCACTATACTTAAAACAAGAGTCATTACCAGAGAAATAACTTGTTATTTGATCATTTTCACCTGTTTCAAGTAAATTTTCACTTGAAATAAGTAGAAAAATCTGCCAGTGGGACAAGATTTATCTTCTCATTACAAGCAAACAAAATCTTGTTCCACTGGCAGATTTTTCTACTTATTTTAAGTGAAAATCTACTTGAAACAGGTGAAAATTGTTGTTTTTTTTCCAGGGATGAGTCTTGTTTTAAGTGTTTTTGACATTTTAACTAGAAATAAGACAAATATTCTTGTAAAGATTTTGAGTTTTTGCAGTGTTGACTTGTTGACTTACGGGATATTGTGTTGGTTTGTGAAGAGGCATCACAGAACGTGTATTTTAACCCCCCCTCCCAGTGAGTCTGACACAGTGCCGCTGGTTTGGATGTGTTACAGGTGATAAATTCAGAGAACACCCACTGCTTCGGCTGCTCCTCAGCTGCCGAACGGGACCGCTGGATTGAGGACCTGAGAAGGGCTGCCCAGCCTAATAAAGTTAGTCAGCAGCTGTTTGTTACAATAAAGAAAAAAGTTCTACAATTTTAAAATAGCGATTAAGATAACTACTACCTCAATGCTTACAGGACAACATTGAGCGAACAGAGAACTCACTGTGTCTCTGGGTTAACGAAGCGAAAGATCTGCCACCCAAACGCCGTTACTACTGCGAGCTCCACCTGGACGGGACCCTGTTCGCCCGCACCAGCAGCCGAGCCGTCGGGAAGCCGCCCAACCGCTCCAGCATGGCAGGGGACGCCTCCAACGGCTCAGGCCCAGGAACCAGCGGAGGCTCAAATGTGGGCTGCCAACTGTTTTGGGGGGAATTTTTTGAGCTTGACAACCTGCCCTCAGTCTCCCAAATCAGCCTGCACCTTTTCCGTGAGGAAGACCCAAAGAAAAAGCGCCACTCCCGAGAGGAGTCCAGCCTGCATCCACTTGGCAACGTGGTAATCCCCATCGCTGATATCCAAGGGAGGACCTACCAGGAGAAGTGGTACCCCATCACTCCATACAAGGCTGCAGGGACTGCAGGGAGCAAGGAGACCTTGGGGCCACAGGCTTCCCTCCGCATCAAGGCTCGTTTCCAGAATTTGAAAGTGCTGCCGATGGAGAAATACAAAGAGTTTGCAGAATACGTGACGGTGGGTTATGTGGACATGTGCCAAAACCTGGAGCCGCTCCTGAATGTGAAGGAGAAGGAAGAGCTGGCAGGAGCTCTGGTGCATGTGCTGCAGAGCATCGGCAAAGCCAAGGTGGACACTGAATACCAGCATTAATATCACTTAGACGCACTGGGTTTCAAAAAGTGGATAATAAAAACTGTCTGTGTATTCTTTTTAACTGCAAACTTCAGGAATTCCTCATCGATTTGGGCAACGCAGAGGTGGAGCGACTAGGAGAGAAGGAAGCGCTGATCTTCAGAGAGAACACTCTGGCCACTAAAGCTATAGATGAATATATGAAGCTGGTGGGCCAGAAGTATCTCATTGACACACTAGGTAGGTTTGTTTCCCTGGCAGAGGTGGCGTGTGGTGACTGTGCCTTTCGGAATAAACTTTCAATCAACTCCACACTTTCCTTTTGATGCAGGGGACTTTATCAACCGCCTCTACGCGTCGGCGGAGAACTGCGAAGTTGACCCACGTAAATGTACCGGCGTTGACGTGTCGAACAACCAGAGGCACTTGAGGGAGACCGTTGAGGAGGTGGTGCAGAAGATCGTTGGGAACCACGGGTGAGAAAGCCCGGCTCGTTGTTGAGGCAGAATCTAAATCACAAATGATTTCACGTGCGGCTCACGACTGGATACCGTTCCTGTTCGCAGGCCTTTTCCAGAAGAATTACACAAGATCTTCTCCAGCTGGACGGAGCTGTGCCAGGACAAGGGCAAAGCAGAAATTGGCCAGCGCCTCATCTCTGCTTCACTCTTCCTCCGCTTCTTATGTCCCGCTATTCTGAGCCCTTCTCTTTTCGGTCTGACACAACCTTATCCAGAGCCAAACACCCTGCGCACGCTGACCTTAACTGCCAAAGTCATCCAGAATCTGGCCAATTTCACCACGTGAGTGGCTTCTTCTACATTTAGTTATCCCATTTGGGGAATTTCATCTGTATAAACCACGTTGACGGATAAAAGAATAAACTTAATTTACTTAAAATGGGGGGAAATTTCAACTTTGTAAATATGTTTTTTCTGCTCTGATTAAGGTTTGGAGAGAAGGAAGAGTACATGCTCTTCATGAATGATTTCCTGCAGCAGCACTGGGATGGAATGAGGGGCTTTCTGCAAACAGTGTCCAATCCAGACACAGAAATCCCAATGACATCCTTTGATGGATATGTGGATTTGCCCTTGCGTTTAGCTGTGCTCCAGGGCCTGCTAGTAGACATCATCCACAAGAAGGACGAGGTAGGGCAGGATTCACTCTAGTCGGTAACCCCTTGTATGAGTTAACGGAAATACTCGAAAAAAGCTTTGAAATGAAATTCTGCATCTTTTAAGTCTGTTATCGAACCACTAGTGAGTTCAGCAAGACCATACAACAGTTTCAGTGTTTGCAAGGAATGACTGACATGTCGTGTGTGCAGACAGTTACTGCACGTCCTGACGCTGAGGCCTAACACGCAGCTTGTTTCTCCACCAGGACACGATTGAGAGGCTGCACCCTCTGCCCTCAATCCTCAACCAGATAACAGAGTCCCTCGGTCCTGAGGCCCTTCGGATCGCTGTTAAAAAGTGAGTGGTGGGCTTTATCTGGTGCTGTACTGTGAACATGTACATAGATTTGTTACATGCTTCTAAAGGAGCCTCTTTTCTTGTAGTCAAAATGAGCAATCCAAGCCGCTGTACGTCCTCCCTAAAGACCTACGCAAGTACAGTCCCCTGCAGTCCTCGCTCCACAGGATGGAGTCCAAGGGCCCACAAGACAGGTATCATGTTTGTGTTTGCATGGATTTATTTCAAACTAAAATCCTGAAAAGTGGGGAGTGGATGAAATTTGAATCTGATTGTATATGTGAAATACGGTATATTCACTGTCTTAATGAAAGACTTTTATTAGGGCCGAGCCCTTACAGTGCGAAGGCCCTATTGTATCTGTAGGAGTTCTCGTTGTTTATTTTTCTTCCGACGAAATGAGGGCTTTTTTTCCCCCCTAAACGTGCCCCAAAAGTCACCAAATTTTGCATGCAAGCCAGGCCTGGCGAAAAATGTGATATTTAATGGTTTGCATTAATGGGCGTGGGCTAATGTCTCAACAGCGCCCCCTAGAAAACTTTGTGCCTCAAGCCCCACAATACGGTTTGTCGTACATGCACGAAAATCGGTACACACCTGTATCATGTTGCAACTTAAAGAAAAGTCTCTTGGCGCCATGGCCGAAACCGAACAGGAAGTCGGCCATTTTGAATGAATCTTGTAATTTTGGCGCAATTTATGCCATTTCTTCGGCCGTTAATACGGCCCGAACCGTAACATGCACCCAGGTGTGTTATACATCAAAATGTGTGTCTCCATCCTGCGACGACGTACATTACTTTTCTCAGTCAAAAGTGTTACCGTGGCGATGCTAGACGCCAAAAAGCGCGCCCCCCTTCATCTGATTGGTCCATATTTGATAGTTCCTACTTTCTGCCATAACTTTTGAATGGTTTGACATAGAGAGTCGTGGCTGGTGTCATCAGACTCGGTTTTGAGTACTTCACCTTCATTGGCCTGAATTAGCCCCGCCCCTTCTTCTGATTGGTCGATATTTCATAGTTCCTATTTTCTGCCATATTTTTTGAATGGTTTGACATAAAGAGTCATAGGTGGTGTCATCAGACTTAGTTTTGAGTCCTTGATCTTTATGGGTGAAAAATGCACGTGCGAGGGCCCGTTCATCGCTGCTTGCAGCTTTAATTTGTTATTTTTTCTGAAGACATTATCAAGATGTTGGGTTTTTTTTTTTTTTGTTTTTTGTTTTTCCTAGCAGTGAAAGCTTTATAGCAATACCACCCCTGACCACATGACCACCATCATATCACAAGAAAGTTCACGCGTCAACCTCTGGTGTTAAACACAACAAAGTGCACCTACAGTGGGAGATATAATCCACACTGGACTCTCCCCACTAATTAATGTTGTGTTGTCTACACAGCATATATCCTGTCATGTGGTCAGAACTGGCCTGAAGTTAAACCCAAAATTAAAGACATTTGGGACAATATGGGAGAAAAGCATTGGAGCAGTTCTTTCATTTACTTTGACATGTATTCATTTTTATGGATAATATCTATCCAAGACATTTCTTCAGATCTATTTAACTTAATCTGTCAATATATATTCATTTCTGCATTTCAGGCCTTCAAAACATGCCAAAGACAACTGGTAGAGGTGACATTTAGTAGTTTAAAACAAACAAAAAGAATACATTGATGTTATTATCAGACAGGTGACTATAATGACTTAGTATGAAAATCTGTCAAAGGCTGACTCTCTGAGGAGCAACGATGGGCAGAGGATCTCCACTTTGTCAATGGACAGTTGGACACATAAGAAAGCACTTTAATGTTTAGAAAAATTCAAAGAGATCAGATTGTCACGAAGGAGAAATGTGCAAGAAAATACTAAATATGCAAAAATTGGAAAAATATGCTCTTATTTCGAAATATGTAGCATAATAAAATTGCAATTCCATCCTAAATAGTAAAGTAAAAGGGAAAACAAAAAAATAACAGATTTTAAACAAGACACCAAAGTTTCATTTTTCAGTCAGTTTCAAAAAATGTACAAAAAATAGTGAGTGTTTTATTTTGAAACACTGACGTCTCTATCTCTGTGGGAGATGGGAACGTGTCTGAGTCCAGAATAGTATTGTTTCTCTCGAGCTCGATCTTTGAGATAAAAATGTTATGCAGGCATAAACACTGTCTGATGAGCCGCTTGTTCTCCAGCGACGGCAGGACTCCCAGAAGAACGAGAAAGGGACAGCCCCTCCAAAGGACTCAGAGTGCTCCACACAGACGTCCTCACGCAAAGCAAACCCTGAAGAGACAGATAAGTTCTGAGGCCCTGCCAACATCTGACCAGGAGCAAGATCCGGAACCCAGCCAGCCAAAAATCTCAGAACCTGTGAGTGCAAACCGCGCCTGGAATCCATCATTTTAGATCCTGACTGTTTTTAATGATTTGTAAAATGATATTAATAAATCACCTGGAAGCACTGAGATGGTTTCACTCAGATTGGGTGATTCAAAGGGAAGTTTCTCACTTGTGTCATCAGAAATCCACCATCAAGCGTGCAACCGCACCAGTTCCCTGGATAGTCAACCCCAACAGGGACTCCAGGGAGGTGAAGACGGAAAATGAGCAATTCAGCTTACTGGACAGGGTGTGTTAAACCAGCTCGTGCCCTAATTCTGCATAATTAAGTTCCTCATGTCAAATTATTATGTTTACAAAAATTCTCCAATTCCACAACCAGCATGCTCAAGAACTGTCGGAGCTCCGTCTGGGGATCGAGCAGGTGACGGAGCGGGAGCTGGACATGGCCAAGCGCCTGGAGGACTTCATCATCCAGAGCCAGGACCAGAATGCAATGCTGCAGTCAGAGGTCAGCGAGCTGCAGAACCTGCTGGCTGTGAGGGAGGAGCAGCTCGCCAGCGCCACCTTTAGGTAAGTTTGTGTTGAGTTCTTGTGGATTTTTCTTTGTAACTGATTTGATTTCACCGTACTGTTTGCTGCTGGCTTTGTACAAGCATCTCCTCCTTCCTCGTTTGTTGCAGGTTGGGTGTGATTGAGGAGGAAAGGGAAGAGGATGAGAGGAAACTAGGCGTTGCCATGGCAGCAGCTGACAGAATGAACGTTCTGGTAAGATAGTGCAGTTATCAATGATAAAGTAATTGATTCTCATTAAGCTTCTAGAAATAAAATATCACCCAATATTTGATCCATATTCAAATTTGATCCAAAGTCAAATTGTCCTGAAATTTTAAACTTTTGAAAACTGAATGTACCTGACGTGAATCAAGCATGAATAAGTGTGAGCCAGGTTCGTGAGATGTGGGCCTTGTTTGAGCTAAGAGTTGTTTCTATCTGGGAGTGATGTCATTTTTTTGACAGTAAACAGCATCTGAACTGGAAAACATACTGGAATGTTTCTGATGGCTGCTTTCCTCTGTGGTCACAGGAGGAGCAAATTGCAGGCCTCCTCCAGGAGCTTCAGCAGCTGAGCGAAGTCCACAAGAGCAGCCAGAACAACACGCAGCGCCCTGAAAAGCCAACTATCAACAGCAACTGAGACCCGAAAGGGGACACAACTCATCTTCACTTTCCGTTTGTTTTAAGTCCCACAAGTTTATAACCTTGTTAACGTTGTTCGTGTGTTCCATGATGAACAAAATAGCTGTGGATTTCTGCTTTAGACCTGCAGAGCGCTACCCAAAGGGGCGGGGGGGGTCTCTGGGTGGAGCTGTACAGGTCGTTTCATGCACTGTGAAGAACTATGATAATGAAACAAATGACAGCAGAAACGGGGAGGAGGAGGTACATGTGACGTGTTGTCACTGTGATGTCACCAAAGCAGAATCTGTAAACCATCGTGATTTACCCAGGTGTTTAACTACAGCAGAACCGGCGTCCCATCAAAAATACCAGAGGACACAGACACATCCTCATTTAATGAACGTGGATAAAGAATGCCCAAATAATTAAGACGAAGAGAGATTTGTTCCAAAGCAGAAGCTTAGAATTGCACAATTTCAAAGAATGCAAGTCTTTATGTGATTAATAACTGTTGAAGTGGGGATTTAAATGCAAATATAGAGCTCCTGTGTGAAATCTAGAGGATTTTTCTGTATTTTTACAAATGTTTCTCTGCCTCAAATGTGTTTCACTTCTAAAGCTTTTTGACGAATAAAAACTATAAAATGTCCTCTTGGTTTGTTTCAAAAACTCCTTCCAAATGGAACAATGATATTTGCTGAAGTAGTAAAACATTAGAGTGGTGTTGTGCAACAAAGGGAGTGCTGGTTCAGTTATTAGAGTTATTTGTCTTATGATAGTTATTAATAATTAATAATGAAGTTGACCTATCAAAATGAATTTCAGAGAAGTTGTAGTATCAAGTAACATAAAAAATGAATAAATAATAATAAAAAATAAAATAAATAAATACAATTTTCTACGTTTTGGGATCCATGCCCAGTGAGGGTCTATTCCTTATCACAGAGGCCGTAAATGCAAAGCCTACTGAGGCCTTGAGTCATTTTGGAGGTTCCTTTGTTTCAAACCATGCGGTCAACGTTAAGAAATCGAGGATGGCCTCAGAGTTAGGCCTCAGAGTTGAAATGAAGTCTTCTCATGTTCACATAGGACTGTGGCCCCTTAGGTCCGATGACTGGGATGCTGGTCTTTGGACCAATGTCTCAATGCAAAATCACAGAGAACTCTTTTATTATGTGCAAGGTATAATAGTTATGTTACATCAGCCCAACTGTCATCTTTTGGGGAACGGCGGATAATAGAGTATTGCAGTTTTCCATGAGGAATATGTGGCCGTTCTCGCTCAGGTCAGGATTTCAGCTGCTCTGCAGTTTTTGGTCATCTTTGTCCAATCGTCAAGATGCTGCTGAGATAACAACAGACCTCCAAGGGAACGCTCATCTAGGTGGTGGCGGATGTTTCTTCAAATCCATGCGTTTGCATCACAGCCAACTGAACATATGCCTGCCGGCCATCACACCATCCCAGACCAGAGCAGACTGTCCCACCTGTCACTGTCACGGGTGGGTTAGCAAACAGACAACAGACCAGGGGACTCATTTATAAAGCTTGCTTGCGCACAAAACAGGGCTTGAAAGATGCGCACGCCACCTTCTACGCAAAGGTTGGGATTTAAAAAAAAACAAACTAACCGAACATGGACAGTAGAATCAACGTTATGTGGAGATTCATCTTCAACCTGCGAGAACACAAATATGATTTGGTATAAATCTTTTATTCTTAGCCAGTAGTGCAATGTGCAATGCAGGCCCGGTTCTACGAGGGTGCATAAGCATGCATTGCACCCTCAGTTTTTGTGTTTGCATGCTCAGTTGAAAAGACGAAAAAAAAACTGTGCGAGCGCGTTAAGGCTGACTTATGGTTCTGCGTTACACTAACGCAGCGCCTACGGCGTAAGGTACGCGGCGACGCGCACCGTACGGAGCGCGTCGCCGCGTACCTTACGCCGTACCCTACGGCGTAGGCTCTGCGTCGATTTAACGCAGAACCACAATTCAGGCTTTAGTGTACGTCACTCATCCACGTCCAGCAGCGTGCAGGTACCTGCACCAGCAAGACGCTGCTCTCTGCTGCACCGTTAACAAAGCAGTAACAATGGATATTCGGAAGTGGTTCAAGCACAACCACGCCATCAAATTAGACATTGGTCTAATTAGACGGTGGTCATGAATCAGAGACTCGATCTCAAATTGCCAACCAGCCGGACGACTCGTCCGGCTGCTCACTCCTGCCCGAGCCGCTGCCGCCGCAGCCCCCCCTCCCTTCACCCCATGACCCAGAGCAGGCGCCCGGCCCACCCGACGACCTAGGTATGGAGGAGCCACTTCAAGTGTGTTTACAGAAGTATCCATCATCATTTTTTGGAAGAGTAAAGCGTTCCTTTTGCAGCTCATGGTTTGATAACAGAGAGTGGCTAGAATATTCCTGCAAAAATGATGCAGTATTTTGCTACGCGTGTAGAAAGTTTGGATTTGGCCATAGTAAAAGAGATGCCTCTTCACCACAAATGGCTACAACAACTGGCGCCATGCTCTTGTGCACGATAAGGGACTGGCAAGGCATGCAGCAAGCAGGGAACAGGAGAGGATCAGAAGAGAAGGGACTAAGACTGAGGTGTCCACGCTTGTGAATGAAGACCAGCTTGAGAGAAACCGCACTTATGTGACATCTATTGTGGACATCATTCAATTCCTGGCTGTAAGCCAGCTCCCTTTCCGTGGCTCTGTTGAGGCTTTGGATACAAGAGGTGAGACAAGTGGTGGTCTTTTTTTTAGCCATGATGGGTTACACACTTAAAAAGGCCAAGGAGTTTAAGAATATTTTTGATACCATCCCTGCCAATGCTACATACACATCAAATCATATACAGAATGAAATAATTGAACTAATGAGGGTGAGTGCTTCGCTTTGTGGATAAAAATAACAGTGTGAAAGAGAGACTTATTTCAATGCCAACCAGTAAACACTGTGATGCTAAGTCTCTAACTCAACTCGTTTGGTCACCGTTGGAAGATACTGGATTAAAAACAGGGAAGATTCTAAGCCAGTGCTACGATGGGGCAAGTGTCATGTCAGGTGTACATGGAGGAATGCAGAAACTCATACAGGAAAAACTCCAGAGGGAGGTGCCTTATGTGCACCGTTTTAATCACCAGCTTCATCTGGTGGTAGTGAATGCCATGTCATCTGATAATGCATTGGAGAACTTCTTTGGTGTATGTAACTCTCTCTACAAGTTCTTAAGGAAACCTACAGTAGCTGCAGACTACACAGGAGAGAAGTTGAAGCGGCTGCTTGAGCAACGGTGGACTGGCCATCTGGCCACAGTGAAAGTGATCATGAACAGCTGTGACGACATTGTCCACCTTCTACAGGAAATTGAAGGCATCCTGACCATTGGAGCAGATGTGCGAATTGAAGCCACAGGGCTTTTGAAGGCCATTACCGAGCCCAGTTTTCCATTCATTGCCTGTATGACACACAGATATTGGGTTTGCAAGATCCCCCCAATACTGCACTCTAAGCAAAATCCACTGACCTCTACACTGGTGTCCGTCTTGTCCAAAGTGCACTTGAACGTGTGGAAGAACTTAGAAGTGACAGTCAGTTTGATGCACTTTGGGAGAAATGCACAAAAGAGAGAGAGATGAAGGAATCTTCTGCTGCTATGCCCTCACAATCCAAGCGACGAAGAGAAAAGATGACCAGTTACTTGAAAGACTGGTGGAAACAGCAGTTGGTCACCGTCACAAAGAAGTAGGAGAGAAGACAGAGTGCAAAAGATTGTATTTCAGTACTCTGGATATAGTAGTGGGAGACATTACTGCTAGATTTAATGAAAGAAATAGCCAACTAGTACAGGCGCTGTGTGCCGTACACCCAGAGAGTGAATATTTCATGGATGTCAACAAAGTTAAGCCTCTGTTGGACTTGACAGGGATAGATGCTAAAGAAGCTGAGTTTACTGTGGCAAAGCGCTTTTTGAAAGATGAAATGGCCAAATCTGACAAACACAAAAGCTGGACAACGCAGGATATTTTGAAAACATGTCTCTGGCAGCTATGCCAACTGTCATAGAAACACTGAAGCTCAGCTTAACCTTTGGTGCATCATCTGCAACATGTGAAAATTCATTCTCAATGTTGAAGAATGTGTTCAGTGAACACAGAAGGAGCATGTTGCACGAAAGAAAAGCCCATCTGATTCAGATTGCTGTTGAGAAGGACCCCACCCAAAGGTTCACTGGAGAGTGGAGAGAGAAACTGCTGAGAAGATTCAACACATCATCAAGGAGGCTGCAGCTCTACCAAGTGAAGGTATGCTGTTCCTCTATGTGGGCCTATAATTTAAATAGAATTATGTTTTACTGTGTCCTATGTTCTTTGAGCTTAGTTTAACCTTTGTCATCTCTCTCTGTCCAATAAGGGTCCTCTGCCCCCTGGTGGTGTCAGTGTGCCACTATCCTGGAAGTGCCTACACAGAAGACTGTCTCCAGTCACATAAAACCTGCACCTTTTGCTGTGGTATGGTGGTTTCTGCCAGATTTAATGGACCACACAGGTTATATTTATGTTTGTTATTTATTTTTCTATGTTTTATTTTCTGTTGCTAGATTGTCTGATGGGTGAGGTAGCCCAGACTAAATGTAGCATGTTCTTTGTTCTGCAGTGATATTACTGCAATAAAGCATTTGAAATACACTTTAAATATTCTTGTTTTGCTAGTATCATTCTTCTTGAAATTATGGGAGAATGCATAATTTAGTGTTGAATAAGGTGCCAGGCATGTGCACCCTCTCTGATCTGAGATGCACCCCTAGTCATCATTTTCTAGAACCGGCCCTGGTGCAATGCAACAAGCACTTTATATTTCTGTACAGCTGAGTTCTCTCAGTATAATAAAATTACCATTGTTGATATTTAATTATTGTAATATGTATTGAGAATTGTGCAATTAAAATAGCACTTTATATCTAGTGTGCAATTGGGCAAGTTGAAATATAATACGCACTCAACACGTAACTTTGTGTGTTTTATTAATAATGTGATTTCTATGTTCAAAACCAACCTGCCAATGGGACTAGAGATGGAAATTAGCCATATGGCTATAATCTCACATGTTCACATGAATATGTGCATCAGCATGTCCCATTTTTTCAAAAATAAATCAATCTACAAATTTCTTACATATAGTATCTTTAAAACTGACAGCAGTCAGTCTTAACCATCGCTGTCTATGGTCCTGAAGTCTCAGACAGGTCACAGCCTAGAAGGTCCTACAATAAAACACATAAGATTTCTGAGCATTTACACCTCTGACCACAACTGTAATATAAAGTATTACAATATCAAACTGCATTTTGTGAAAACAAAATAAATTCTGATTTTGTAAATAGTACAGGCTATAAACATTAAGCCTAACATCTTAAAACAACATAAACATCTAAAATGATCCTTACTAATAACAATCAATGATTTTTTTCACTGAATGTTTTCACACATTATAATGGAGGGGATCCTAGCGTGCTGCATAAGAGAAAAAAATGTAACATCAACACAATCTAGCGAACTGAATTTTTAAGGTAGATTTCATCGAATCCATTGATACTAAATACATCATGCTGGCTGACCGGGAAGGGAGTGAAAAGTTGTTGCAAAGTTGAACTGTTTTACCGCGAAGTGACTATCGACTTCATTTTAAGCTGGCATGTGGTGCAGCTAATTATGGTGGAGTATCATGCTACATAAGAGGTAAAAAATACAAGAGTGACACTTTTGACAATATAGCAGACTGAGCTTTAAAGCTACCGTGAAACCATCATATATCTTGAGATTTTTTTTTTTTTTTTTTTACCTTGTCTGCACACATATTATTGATTGATATTATTGATTGGGAGGGGGTGGGGGGGGGTGGTGACGACATCCACTGCCAATCCAGGAAGCAGGAACACACGGAGACACACGTCAAGCACTGGCAATCTGCAACAAAAAACCACAAACAAAGCACGAAACCGGCACGGAGCCAACCAAAACACGAACAGCAATCGACCTAAATCTTGAGATCTGATCGCAGTCTGAGCTAAGCTATCGCTACCGCTACCTAAACCCAAAAACTAGAGAGCCAGCATGCAGGTGAACAAGCCAGTGTGTATGTCTATGTGTGTGTGTGTGTATGTATATGATCATGCGTGTGTGTGTGTGTGTGTGTGTGTGTGTGTGTGTGTGTGTGTGTGTGTGTGTGTGTGTGTGTGTATGCATGTGACTAAATGACTATATGTGTGTATGTGTGTGTGTGTGTGTATGTGTGTGTGTGTGTGTGTGTGTGTGTGTGTGTGTGTGTGTGTGTGTGTGTGTGTGTGTGTAATAAACCAAACAAAGCTCCACCTGAAGTGTATCTATAGTGGGGGAGGGGGGGGAGCAACCCCGCCACCCACGAGACCAGAGGCCGACAAGGAAGAGCCCGGAACCCAGGCCACCGGCAAACCCCACAGAGGGGAGAAGTAGGAGGGAGGCAACCCACCGCCTGCGAGGCCCCCCCCCCCACCCGGCGGCGGCCGAGGGGGCCCGCGGGCGGGGCCCCCACGGCGCGGAAAGAAGCAGCCAGGGATCCCGCGGCGGCGGACCGCGACCCAGGCAATCCCCGGCCACCCGGGCCGGACACGCGGCCAGGAGGCCCTCACCCTTCAGGCCAACGACCCCCACCCGGCAGGGGGCCAGCCTGCCCGGAGAGACAGAGCCGCCCCGGCCGCCGACGCGGGCAGGCGCACCCGTCCCCCACGAAAGTGGCCCTCCAAGACCAGAGGGGCGCCCCGCCGTAGAGGCAGCGGGGGGGACCGGAGACGGGCCCGGAGAGAGGGAACCCCCCAACAAGGCGACACCCGCGCAGGCCCGACAACGGAGGGCCCCAGACCCAGGCATCCCACTCATTCATCCATTCACCTATCCGATACCTATACTAATAATAATATAATATACTATACATAATAATAATAATAATAATACTAATAATAATAATAATAATAATAATAATAACCATCTTTGTATAATATAATATTGATAAATTATTAATATTATATCTTGAGATTTCAATGAATTAATCGATACATCATTCTGACTTACTGGGAAAGGGGTGAAAAGTTGTAGCCTGTTTTACCACGAAGTGACCATTGCCTGTGCGTCTTCTTTGTTCTGATTGGCAGAGTGTTGGTGCATACCCATACATTCATTTATTTGCAGCAACAAATCATTAACAATTACATCACACTTAATTGAAAGGCCGTTTATTTAAAATAATGTAACATAATGTAACATTGGGAAATTTCCTGGTACTTACCGTAGCCTACATGGCAATTCTCCCTTTCCTGCATTCACATAGGGTAGATTCATTTAAGTTCACCAGTCATTATTTATTTGCAAGCCTTTAATTGTCAGTGTTCAGACAGTCTTGGCCCATGTAACTATCAAAAAGAACACGAACCAGTCTTAAATCTTGACAAATGTTTTTATTAGGCCTACTTCAAAGAATGGACTACCTATTCAAGCTTTTGGCTTTTGATATGCAGACATTAAATGGTTCAAACATTGGCTCATAAGTCACCAGCATAGGCTCGTAGCCATAGCCCTTAAAATCATATGAGCATGAATGACCTGTGTGTGTGTGTGTGTGTGTGTGTGTGTGTGTGTGTGTGTGTGTGTGTGTGTGTGTGTGTGTGTGTGTGTGTGTGTGTGTGTGTGTGTGTGTGTGTGTGTGTGAGAGTTATTAATAACTTAGAACTGCTCTGTCACTTTCTGACCTGCCCACCTGACATGCGGGTTGCTTGTCAACATTCCAGTCACTATTGGCAGGTGTATAAGTAAACAAATAAACAACAACAACCACAAAGATCATTATTTTGTCTCATATTATATTTGTGGGAAGTTATTACATTTACAGATTTTTACCTTCCCACATATGTAATAATTTTACGGCAAAATGTAATAGTTATTACATTTGCAGGAAATTCACTATTACGTTTGCAGTAGGAAAGTTTTATTACGTTTGTGGGAAATGTATTACATTTGTGGGATTATTACATTCAAAGCTGCAGATTTGTATTACATTTGTGGTTTATTACGTTTGTGGGCTGTTATTACGTTTGCGGGTGTAACAAAGTGAGTGTCTCGAAAACAAAATCCAGAGAAAGATGTTTTCTTCCACAGATATCGTGCGGATCTCATGTGCGACACTTTGAAGTGTCAATGTCTGACCAACAGGTGGCGCTCTTAACTCGCGTTCTCTTTCAATTCAACGTTTAATACATTTTGAGGCTTATTTAAACAGCGATATCACAACCACACACAAAAAGTTAATTCATTTAGAGTTTATTCACACGTACAAAATATGTACAACTAAGTTGAGATTTTTATGGAGTTTAGTTTTAGGATGGATGACAGCAATGACAATGGTCTCAGTGTGGTGAACTGTAAAGGTGATAAACACTGAGTCAAACATTTATAAATGTACAGACACAAACACTGAACAATATTTTACAGTAGAGACAAGTGTTCACTTTTCTTATTTATTTCAATTCTTTTGTTATTACTCTCTGTGAATATTGATTTTCTCAGGACTGAACAGACACAGGAGAGAATGCAAATCAAAAAACACAATTGTTAGCAGGTAAATGACTGAAAATATCATAATTCCCCTCGATCAATCGCTGTTACTGTTTGGTTAAAAGTTGTATATTTTGTAAGCAAGGTTACAATAAAAATCACACATTTACTTGAGTTTGAAGAACTCACAACTTATAGATTTTAATTGAAAAAAATAAATTTTAGGAAAACAGTTTTCAAAGTAAAAAATTGATAAAACAAAGAAACTTCTGTAGCTGATTTGCAGCAAATAATCTTGGCTGACTTCTGAAAACACCAGTTTCTCCAGGGGGGCAGCTGTGGCTGTGTGCTCCCCGGTGTCTGCGAGCTGCTTCATCTCAGCGTCTCTCCTCTTCAGCTCGGTGATCTCCTGCTGCAGCTTCTCCTCCAGCTCTCTGACTCTCCTCACTTCAGTTTCCTGCTGGGATCTGATCTGCTGCTTCACAGCAGAGCTTCTTTTCTGGATGAGAGAGATCAGCTCAGTGAAGATCCTCTCACTGTCCTCCACTGTTTTATCAGCAGACTGATCGATGGCCTCCACGTCCTGCTGAAGCAGCTTCACATCTTTCTCTCTGTCTGGATCTCCTGCTGGAGTTGTTGTCGTCTCACCTCCATCTCTCTCTGCTGAGACTTACCTATGAGTATCACTATCAGCTGCACCTTCCACTGCAATCACCTTGTGCAGGGAACAGAAACTGAAGCTCTTACAGCGCTGCACAAGTTGGTTCCATGTTGAAACTGCAGATCTGGAGGGGAGGGAACCACCAAAGAAATGTGCACAGACTGGAGCTGCTGGTTTTAGGACAGAATTCATTTCACATGATGTTGTATGATAAACATTGATGCTACAAACTATTTTTAAAGTGACAGAGTTCTGTTTCTCTTTTCAGTCAGTTGAATAAATTATTTCATTAATGACAATGGCCGGGTTTCCCAGATCCAACCTCTCTTAAGGATTTAAGAGAGGTTCAAAGAAGGTTTGAACTAAGAGAGAATCCTAAGATACGGGTGTTTCCCAGATGACTTCTTAACACCGTCCTTTAGTTTCGCTCTTTTAGACACTCTTTGGAGCAGCTGTCCGGTTCTGAAACCAAATGAATCGATGCCAGGCAAATCGATCACCGATCACTATCAGCGCATTTTCACACGCAGCACTGCTGCCTAACGCACTAATTCACTGCTGCCTGTGCGTTATAATAAAAAATTAAGATGATAAATATAATTCAATGACCCTTTTTCATCCAAACGGTGCGTTACTCCGTTATTTCTGGCTACAGTGAGGCTTTTTTTCCCCACACACGGAGACCGGGAGTAAACGGGGTGGGCGTGTGTGTGCGTTCAAAAACATGAGCCAAGAGAAGGCGAGTTTCGCAAATCGCAACGTGGAATTACAGCAAACCCTGGTTTTTCGCAGGGGTTATGTTCCAAAAAGAACCCGTGATAAGTTAAATTCTTTTTACAATTATAGAGGGCTTCAGATTGCAGAGATCATCCCCGCCTCGCACGTATTCCTCCTCTTCTGAATGATGCTGCATCCCTGGGTTTTTTCAAGAGAAGAAAATAGTTATGGGTCGTTGTCTTCGCTCTTTTTTCTTCTGGGCAAAAAGATTCTTTAATATAAACCGACACCATTGATTATATTTGAGACTGTAATGAACGATTCATCAAAGGATCCCGTTGATCAGCTGCTGCTTCCCTGTCATCACATAGATGCGCTCGGGCGCGGCGCAGGAGGATCGGTGTCCCGGCTGCCTGACAGCCCGGTCCGACAGCACGTCCAGGGGACTGAAGTGCTGACGCACGAATGCGTTCATATAAACAGTTCTGCTTCGCGCACGGTGACGCGGTTGATTTGCAGCGAGAACATGCTGTATAGCAGCCAAATTATCAAATAAATGATATTCATGATGATCGTTTTATTTGTGCGCATAAAGCATATACAGGAACACACTTGTTATTCCTTATTTTTCTTTTTTTTCCCCCTTTGCTGTCACCAATAAATGCTAAACAATATAAATCTAAAGTATAAAATAGATCAAAATTTGTGCGGGGTGCATTGTTTTAATATCTCATTGCTTGGTGTGATATTGATTTGCCTGACGCGGCTGGATCTGTGAGTCTTTGTTCACTAAGATGGTTGGAAAGACTGGGTCAGCAGCATCTTTCATTTCCTTCTTAATGAAAGAGATACTTAAGCTAAGAGCAACTCTGGGAAACGCGATTTTCTTTCACAGGCTCCTTAAGAAGGTTTGAAAGAAGTCTTTCGCTGTTAAGAACTACTTAACTGATCTGGGAAACCCGGCCAATGTGTGTCAAATACAGACCAGCATTGACTTATTAACTATTAGTTTGAAACACACATTTGAAACAAGCTGAAGTCCATCCATCCATCCCTCCCTCCCTCCCTCCCTCCATCCATCCATCCATCCATCCATCCATCCATCCATCCATCCATCCATCCATCCATCCATCCATCCATCCATCCATCCATCCATCCATCCATCCATCCATCCATCCATCCATCCATCCATCCATCCATCCCTGAGTTAAACTATGTTCTATTAGTACAGTACAGGAGCTATACTTTTTTTTTCATTTTTGGATGCCTTCACAGTTTTCTTTTACCAGAACACTTTGGTCTATTAACATAACAAATAATAAATCCACTTTTCTTCTTTCTTTTTTGGTGGTTATGTAATGTATAGTCAGGTGACCTGACATGCAAAAGATGCCACAAGAGACTTGACTGGAACCCAACATAACAGTTTGTTGATTTCATTTAAAGCCATATAATCTCCAAATACTACTTCAATCCAATCTGACTATATTTCCTACTTTTAGGGGGTCACCAAAATGACATTATTCCATCTCAGTCTGTGTTGGTCTTTATTGTTGCAGTGTAAACTTGTGGGAACAGCCTGAGAAACCTTAGAAGTTGGGCTTATACACATACAACAATGTGAGAGACTGAAAAACACCCATCCTGAAACAGGTCTTTTAGGTCTGCTAAAGGTGGATCTACCAGTTCCTGACTCATGAGGTATTGCCCATACGATTGTTTCCTTTTTGGCATCATTTTTATTAAATAAATGAATGCAAGGTGAATAATGCCATATATTATTGTTCCTTTGGTGTTGTATTTGTGTAAAACTATGATTCGTTTTATCAGGGATTTTATTATGTCAATTTTTAAAAACAACAACCTTTTCTATGATTCTATGTTACTGCTCTTTCTGATTAGGGGTGATTTACACCCAGAAACAGGTGCATTCATAATTCTCAATTACAATTAGTTTGCTTTAAAATGTATTTTAA
The DNA here is from genome assembly GCF_033807715.1 of Cololabis saira. Classification (NCBI taxonomy): domain Eukaryota; kingdom Metazoa; phylum Chordata; class Actinopteri; order Beloniformes; family Belonidae; genus Cololabis; species Cololabis saira. The sequence continues at coordinate 46,754,399 of NC_084587.1, forward strand.
AAATATATTCAAATCGGCTTTTAAATAGCATTTGAATGTGTTTTATTCTGAAGTCCCCCCACCTCACATCCTGGTATTACACAGCAAGTGCATGTTCTGTGTTTATTTAGGCTGATTTATGGTCCGCGTTACACAACGCAGAGCCTACGGCATAGGGGACGCGGCGACGCACACCTTACGCCGTAGCCTACGGCGTAAGCTCTGCGTCGATTTAACGCGGGACCATAAATCAGGCTTTAAAGACGCACTGAGCAGCAGCAGCCGCACTTCCAGCCTGCGCGCAGTCAGGATTCAGCTCGGTTCATACTCCACCTTTATCCCGGATTCAAGCTCCACAACGGCACACTGGGAGGAAAAACCCGCTGATAATTTAGACCCAAGTTTCTTGCATCTACTTTTCTTTCAAGGACTGAAGGTATCGTGGTACTTAACCTCAATTTATAGTCGTTATTTCGCACTTCGGTTGTGTTTTGACAGCTTCTCTTTTCAGATTAGTTAAAGCCTCTATTTAAAGTCAGTCTCCATTTAGTTCTAACTTCTCTACGGTGATAAGTGTGTGCAGATTGAAATGTATTTTCTGTTTAGAAATAAATGGAATATGTAATCTGGCTGATCACTTTCGTTTCCAGCTGGTGAGTTAAGTTTCGTTTCTCCCTCTCCCCTCGCAGGAAATCTCGCGATGGCTGACGGAGGGGAATGTGACTTCTCCCTGATGAGTCTGGAGGATGAGCTGACCTGCAGCATCTGTCTCAGTACCTTCGACTGTCCGGTCACCATCCCCTGCGGACACAACTTCTGCCAGGACTGCCTGCTGGCCACCTGGAAGGATTCCTACACCTGTCCCCAGTGCAGGACCGTGTTCGCCACCAAGCCGGAGCTGAAGAAAAACACGGTCCTCAGCACCGTGGTCCAGACCTTTAACCTGAGGTCCAACAAGAGCCCCGCCGCCGGTCCGCTTGTGGAGGAGACCCAGCCCCGGGAGAAGGATGTGATCCGCTGCGACAACTGCATGGAGGCGGAGGCGGCGCAGACCTGCCTCACCTGCATGGCCTCTTTCTGCGAGCAGCACCTGCGGCCGCACCGGGACAACCCCATCTTCCGGGTCCACCAGCTGAGCCCGCCCATCGGGGACCTGATGGAGCGCATCTGCTCCGACCACCACAAGCTGATGGAGCACTTCTGCACCCAGCACGACCGCATGATCTGCAGCCAATGCCTCCAGCAGGTCCACAAAGGATGCTCCTTCACCTCCCCGGAGGCCCACAGGGCCACCAAAGAAGTAAGAGTACAAGCTGAAAGTTTAAAGTTTAGGTTTAGTTAAAGGGGACCTATTATGAGAAACAGGTTTTCTCTTGCTTTAACATATATAAAGTGGTCTCCCCTCAGCCTGCCAACTCAGAGAAGGAGGAAAGCAACCAAATTCTGCAGTATCTGTTAGGGATGGGCGGTATGGACTATAAAATGTATCACGATAATTTCTGGCATTTATCCCAATAACGATAAAAATGACGATAAAAAAAATACCAATACAAAAAGTGTCATCAACGGGAATCTTTCTTTCTTTCTTTCTTTCTTTCTTTCTTTCTTTCTTTCTTTCTTTCTTTCTTTCTTTCTTTCTTTCTTTCTTTCTTTCTTTCTTTCTTTCTTTCTTTCTTTCTTTCTTTCGGGCTCATTTCTTTCTTTCTTTCGGGCTCATTTCTTTCTTTCTTTCTTTCAGGCTCATTTCTTTCTTTCTTTCGGGCTCATTTCTTTCTTTCTTTCTTTCTTTCTTTCTTTCTTTCTTTCTTTCTTTCTTTCAGGCCCATTTCTTTCTTTCTTTCAGGCTCATTTCCTCAATTTATTGTTTTTACCGCGAGATGACAATTTCTTACCGTGGGGAATTTTTTGGACGGTTTATCGTGAACGGTAAAATAATACAGCCGCCCGGATGATCTGTCCAGTGTGATGTGGATCTACGAGCCGTTCAGATTCTGCTCCTGTCGTTACGTAACGACGGGAGCGATTCACATCAGTTGGCCTCCGATTTGTGAAATCACGCCCACAACTAACTCCGCCGGCCGGAGCTTCCGCCATTTTTTCGTAGCGGTGTATCGCGTCATTCAGGCAGCCAATCAGCACAGAGCCTCATTATCATAGCCCCGCCCACTCAGAATCCTGCATAGATAATGAGGTTAGAGAATGGGATAATAAAGACATGGCTCAGAGGCTGAATTTCTAATTTATTTAGCAAAAACAATCAAAAGCTTGTTTTTAAGACATTCAAGGCCTGTTTAAAATAGGTATTAGATGCCATAATAGGTCCCCTTTAAAGAAGCAGTTCACCAATCCATTTTTTTTTGTAACTTTTGGGCTGAAACCAACAATGAACCAAGAATTTGATTTGATTTATTTACTTGCACATTTTTGAAAGAAGAAAAGAAAAAAATACAATGGAATGCATTTAGAGAAAATTAAAAAAACAAAACAACAACATAAAAGAAATTGTGCTGGAGAGGTCAGAAACCTGAGGGCTTATCGAGTGGCCTCCCCTCTATGATACACTTCAGACAGTAAAACAAAACATACTTTAGAAAAAAAACACAAGATGATTAAATAATAGTTAAAATAGTCATCATAAAATAACAAAAAAATATGATAAAAGGAGCAGAATGTAGCATAAACGAAAACAAAGAGTATCTAGATATATAGTATATACAGTGTACATGTACATGTAGAGACACACAAGCTACAGCAGACGTTGATGGTACTGGGTCAGCAGCTCTTTACATCTCAGCTATGAGTTTGTTTTTTAATCTTTTTTTGAAAACAAGGAGGGACGGAGTGCTAGGTACTAGGTTAGAGATGTTATTCCCCCGGGCGACTCCTCTATTTAATATTACATTGCCCTCTAATGGTGCAAGATCGGGGTGGATGGAGATGAGATGCTAATCTAGTTGGATTTAATTTTATACAAAAGTATTGTTGGAAGTGGAGTGGTAGTGACTGGCTTAAATACAGATTTTGTAAATAAAAATAGAGATTTGCATTTTATTGATATCAAAAATATTTATAATCTTGAGTTTAGAAAGAAGGGGAACAGATGGGGCCTGGAAATCTGACCTCGTGATTGTTCTAACAAATCTTTTTTGAAGTAAATAAAGTTTGTGGAGATATGTGCGACAGGTGCTGGCCCAGACAACATTACAATACCAGAGATATGGATAAACTAGACTGTAATACAAAGTTAACAGGCAGGATCTATTGAGAACAAAGGTGATTTTCCTAGTGATTCCTGTCGACTTCGACACGTTTCTGGCCACAGACAATAGTAGCAGCTCCTCGACTGACCACTAGGGAGAGTCTCCAAAATTGAGTGGGCCTCCATTAGCTGTACAGTAAGAGGCGCTGGGATGCAGGGTGTAGCTCTGCCACTTCTTTCTACAGATGACAACATCATTTTACACAACTGGCTGAGCACCACAGGTTTCACAGTCAGTAAAACATCAAAGTTGTCATGTTGATATTTTAGCTGGTTGCATGATTCATAACTTCAAGTCATGCAAGAAAGTGTTCCACCCTCAGAGCTGTCAGGAGCCGTCATAGGACAGGGTGTGACACGCTGCATCATTTAGTGGATACATGCAGAGGTGACGTCTCTTCTCCCATCATGCCTCTGCTGGACAGTGTAGGCAGAGTCACTCCTGAGGGATTAATATAAAATAAATGGACAGTTTTCTACGGTAGTGTATTGCATTCAGTTGAGAAAAAAAAAATCTGCTCTGTTTTTCTGAATTAAAAAGTTAATTATCTCAGAATTCCAAGAAAAGTTTTAATTAAAAAAATAATAATTCTGCTCTCTTTTTCTGAATTAATGAGATACCTCACAACTTTCAAGAAGCTGTCATTCACTTGAGAGCTGGATCTCATGGAAGCAAACATGTCCCTGTCCAGTTTAATCCAGTTTTATTTTACTTTTGGTTTGAAACATTGGGAGATACTCTTGCCTTTATGTTATATAGATGGTATTGTTATTAGTTTGTCGACTTTGCGCAGGCACCTCAGGACTTTGTGGTTGTTCAGATGGAAAGCGATTTTTTTTTTTTTTTTTTTTTTCCATTAAAATCTTTCTCTGAATTCTGAGATCATTATCTCGTTAATTCAGAAAAACAGAGCAGATTTTTTTTTCTCAAGTGAATGCAATACGCTTCGGTACTTTTTAGTTCTCAAAATTCTTTAAAAATATATTATTTTGCCACCAATGGCTGCTATTGAATGTATACAGGAAAGTTAAGGGGGGTCAGGCCCACAGGCCCGGGACTGTAACCCGGGCCGCCTGCAGGCGTCCTGCAGGACGCCTGCAGGACGCCTGCAGGACGACTGCAGGACGCCTGCAGGACGCCTGCAGGACGCCTGCAGGACGCCTGCAGGACGACTGCAAGCCTCGCGCTTGTTTCCACCTGCGTCTGAAGTGACTTAAATTTTTCTTTTTGCAGACTGACCTGAAATCCAAGATGGGTATGCTGGATGGAAAGATAGCCAAGAATACCAACATTATTTCTCAAATGACCGACGTGCAGGACAAGCTGAAGGTAATCCTGAGTTACAGGACAAAACTGTTCAAAGAAACAAAATGTAAATAAATAGATCAACTTTTGCCTTCAGTTGGAGTTCACATGACAATCTTTGCCCCCAGTCTTCTGCCGCCATCAGGAAGAAAGCTCTGGCAGCCGAGTATCAGCAGATGAGGGACATGTTGGCCAGAGAGGAGCATGATGCTCTGACTGCAGTGGACCGAGAGGTGGTGACCGGCGACACCAAACTCAGAGGTCTCATCAAGAAGTTCACGGAGAACATTACCAACATGACCAAAGCTAAAGACGATATCCGCAATCTGCTGAGTTGTTCCCAGACCGCAGCCTTCCTGCAGGTGAGACCACCGCTCCTGTCTGCACAGCTGAGGTAACACATCCAGGGCAGAGAGAGAGAGAGTCTGGGAAACATAGCGATCCTTCCTGAACTGACTTCAGTCTTTGTGGCTGAATGGAAACATTCCTATTCTGTGCACAAATACACCTGAAAGCTGCCAAAGCTTTCAGGATTTCAGTCTCCCACTCTGTCCACCCTCTGCTTTTGAACTAGATGCTGTAACTACTCCGCTTGGAGCAGCCCCCCATCCCCAACCCAGAGTTTACGATCCAGCCTCTTCGTACTGAGGACCAGATTTTCAGATTTGGAGATCCTGAGTTTTTACCTCAGTAGCTTTAGCAGACAACTCAATTTCTTGTTAAAGATCTCCGCTGGCTTCTGTCCATAAACATGAACAGATATGATGACGAACGGCACTCCTGCTGTTGTCCAGTACCACCATACTCACTCTGACTAACTTTCAGACTGAGCTCCTGCTACGGTTCAGCCAGGAGTGTGTGTTTGCTATATGGGATGACGAACACTGAAATTTACCATTTTATATTATTGTGATGTTCCTGAATAAAGCCATTAGGCCTGTGTCGACTTTCCGATTCTAAATCGATTCTCATATGAATTCGTAAAAATCGATTTGTATATCTAAAGATCGATTTTTTTTTTTTGATTTTTTTTTTTTTCTCATCATAACATTACAACTTTTGGTATTTTTTGTTTATGCCCAAAAAAGGAAGGAATGTTTTGTTGTACACAATGTTTTTGCCTTTTAATATCTTTAAAGGTATGAAATATAGACAATTTATGCAATTATAACTGAAAACATTAAAGTTTTCAGTTGTAATTGCATAAATTGTCTATATTTCATTACTTTATATACTGTTTTGGGGTTAAATGGAAAAATGAAAACGGAATGTGTTAAAAAGTAAAACTGATTTCATACGTCAATCCTGCCACACGATGTTTCTGAAAGCAGTTCTATCAGCATTCTGGGAGGTGATTGGTCCTTACAGCATCATTAGCTGCCAATACTTGCTGTTGAATCTCAATATAATACTAGTATTAATATGTTGCATAACTACATAGTCAAATAATTCATGCAACGGCTCAAAAAACAGTTTTAATAACACTAACCCAAATCAATATCGGAATCGAATCAAATCGAATCAAATCTTGATAATCGATTCTGAATCTTAACAATCGGAATCAAATCGATTCTCTACATTTGAATTGATCCCCAGCCCTGAAAGGCATGTGTCTATTCTTGCAGACGTCGTTCAACGTTCCCCAAGCTGCAACCTTTGAACCCTACTGTCCTCGGGTCAGTCTGGACTCCAAGAAAGTGTTGGCAACAGAGGCCTTTGCTGCTGAGCTGAAGAAGACGCTGGCAGAGTACTTTGAGCAGCCGGTCGAGGCCAGACTGCCCCTGCACAAACCACGTAAATATCCCCAGGCTTTTCTAAATAGCAGAAGTTACACATTAAAACTCTGCTGAGGAATTAGAGTTAAGTTAATGTGTCCAATTTTATTACAGCCACGCCCACTTACACTCCCACTTACAATCCCGGTGAGTTGTTTATGCAGGAATTCCTCTTTAAAAATCTGCTGAGGAAGTATAGTTAAGTTAATGTGTCCAATTTTATTACAGCCACTTACACTCCCACTTACAATCCCACTTTTGCACCTGGTGAGTTGTTTATGGGTAGTGGTGGAAGCAAAAATCCAATCAAAGCAAATCCTCAAATTGGTGATCTGATTTCTTGTGGTGGGATATAAATGCATCTATTTACTGTAAAGTGGTGTGGATAAAAGATCATGTGTATGACACTCTCATGTTTTCAGGTCAAATGGCAGGTTTTAACCCACATTTTATACCTTTAATCCCAAAAATAAATGAGCAAGGTGGGATATTTATATGATATACTTTTTTTTTCATTCAATAAGTGAGAAGACTTGTGTCTAGAATATAATACATTCTCTTTTCTTTGCAGCCCCTATCAAATTACCCAGGTCCCACAGTCCCGGTCCTGCCCAGAAGGCAGTCCAAAAGAAGAAACCTCAGAGTAAGAACATGTCTTTATTTTGTTGTATAGAAAAAAAGAATTGAACCTTTGTCAGCATTCTGATTGGTCCCTGACTGACCAATCAGAAAAATGATTCTGCGTTGCTACATCCGGGCAGAATATCTGGTTGGACAAAACCGCCATCTCTCTCGTTCACATCAATGGAAAAAGCAAAGTTTTTACTTTCCTTGTATCGAAATTTAAATCACTGGATTATTTTTTTAAACTTCGTATTAGTAAAAGGAACACTTGGGAACACACTGCACACAGTGTAGTGAGGGTGCAGAGTATTTTTATCCCCAAACTGGCAGAAATCCGATCCGTACTTCCAAAACAAAGTCGGCTCGCCAGCAGGCTACACCGCCAAAGCGTTTTATTTATTTATTTTAAAATGGTACAGCGGTGTACTCGGGGCACTGGTAAAATTGAAACTCGCTACTAGGAATGGGTGATATTTTACCGTTCACGATATACCGTCAAAAAAATTCCTCACGATAAGAATTTGTCATGTCGCGGTAAAAACAATAAATTCCCATTGATGATGTTTTTGTGTAAAACTGATTTATGGAAGGAAGGGAGGAAGTAAGGAAGGAAGGAAGGAAGGAAGGAAGGAAGGAAGGGAGAAAACAAGGAAAGAAGGAAGGAAGGGAGAAAAGAGGAAGGGAAGAAGGAAGGAGAGAGCAGGAGGAAAGAAGGAAGGAAGGGGAAAAAAGAAGGAAGGAAGGAAGGAAGGAAGGAAGGAAGGAAGGAAGGAGGGAGGGAGGGAGGGAGGAGTGAGTGAGTGAGTGAGTGAGTGAGTGAGTGAGTGAGTGAGTGAGTGAGTGAGTGAGTGAGTGAGTGAGTGAGTGAGTGAGTGAGTGAGTGAGTGAGTGAGTGAGTGAGTGAGTGAGTGAGTGAGTGAGTGAGTGAGTGAGTGAGTGAGTGAGGAAGGAAGGGAGAAAACAAGGAAAGAAGGAAAGAAGGAAGGAAGGGAGAAAAGAGGAAGGGAAGAAGGAAGGAAGGAAGGAAGGAAGGAAGGAAGGAAGGAAGGAAGGAAGGAAGGAAGGAAGGAAGGAAAGGGGAGAAGGAAGGGAGAAAACAAGGAAAGGAGGAAGGAAGGGAGAAAAGAAGGAAAGAAAAAGAAAGAAGGAAGGAAGGAAGGAAGGAAGGAAGGAAGGAAGGAAGGAAGGAAGGGAGAAAACAAGGAAAGAAGGAAGGAAGGGAGAAAAGAGGAAGGGAAGAAGGAAGGAGAGAGCAGGAGGAAAGAAGGAAGGAAGGGGAAAAAAGAAGGAAGGAAGGAAGGAAGGAAGGAAGGAAGGAAGGGAGGGAGGGAGGGAGGGAGGGAGGGAGGGAGGGAGGGAGTGAGGGAGTGAGGGAGTGAGTGAGTGAGTGAGTGAGTGAGTGAGTGAGTGAGTGAGTGAGTGAGTGAGTGAGTGAGTGAGTGAGTGAGTGAGTGAGTGAGTGAGTGAGTGAGTGAGTGAGTGAGTGAGTGAGTGAGGAAGGGAGAAAACAAGGAAAGAAGGAAAGAAGGAAGGAAGGGAGAAAAGAGGAAGGGAAGAAGGAAGGAAGGGGAAAAAAGAAGGAAGGAAGGAAGGAAGGAAGGAAGGAAGGAAGGAAAGGGGAGAAGGAAGGGAGAAAACAAGGAAAGGAGGAAGGAAGGGAGAAAAGAAGGAAAGAAAAAGAAAGAAGGAAGGAAGGAAGGAAGGAAGGAAGGAAGGAAGGAAGGAAGGAAGGAAGGAAGGAAGGAAAGAAAGGGGAGAAGGAAGGGAGAAAACAAGGAAAGGAGGAAGGAAGGGAGAAAAGAAGGAAAGAAAAAGAAAGAAGGAAGGAAGGAAGGAAGGAAGGAAGGAAGGAAGGAAGGAAGGAAGGAAGGAAGGAAGGAAGGAAGGAAGGAAAGAAAGGGGAGAAGGAAGGGAGAAAACAAGGAAAGGAGGAAGGAAGGGAGAAAAGAAGGAAAGAAAAAGAAAGAAGGAAGGAAGGAAGGAAGGAAGGAAGGAAGGAAGGAAGGAAGGAAGGAAGGAAGGAAGGAAGGAAAGAAAGGGGAGAAGGAAGGGAGAAAACAAGGAAAGGAGGAAGGAAGGGAGAAAAGAAGGAAAGAAAAAGAAAGAAGGAAGGAAGGAAGGAAGGAAGGAAGGAAGGAAGGAAGGAAGGAAGGAAGGAAGGAAGGAAGGAAGGAAGGAAGGAAGGAAGGAAGGAAGGAAGGAAAGAAAGGGGAGAAGGAAGGGAGAAAACAAGGAAAGGAGGAAGGAAGGGAGAAAAGAAGGAAAGAAAAAGAAAGAAAGACAGACAGACAGACAGACAGACAGACAGACAGACAGACAAATTCCCGTTGATGAGGTTTTTGTGTAACAAACATGGCAGATCTGAGAGCGAAATAGATTCATAGTTAAAAAGATGGAATTGAATTGGTATTTTTTTTATCGTCATTTTTATGGTTATCGGGATAAATGCCAGAAATTATCGTGATACATTTTTTAGTCCATACCGCCCATCCCTACTCGCTACCCAGAGAGAATCACAGGAATACATTTCATGCCAAAACCGACAGTACATTACGAAAAATGTCTGCTTTGGATAAATGTGGCCGGCCAGACAACCTTTCCACCGTGCTATCAGCTAAACCAACCAAAATATCTTGTTTTCGCCAAAAACCTCAGTTTTTTACTCACTACACGGCACCTTCACTACACGGCACCTGAAGTGTTCCTTTTTATTTATATCTAATTGCTGTTGATTTTCTTTGATCCAATAATAAGAAATAAAGTGGATTAAAATCCAGTTTTTACAATGGAAGTGGATGGGAGATGACAGTTTTGTCTGACCTAGCAACGGGGGGCGCGGCTTCACAAAGGGTCAATTGACCGTGTATAAAAAGAATTGGACAACCGCCTGTGATGGTGCACGCAGTTTTTCTGTTGTCAGTTATAAGCCTGTTTGTAATGTCTCTGGACGATGTCAGTTAGGCAGAAGCCAATCCGCCCCAGTTAATCAAAAAACTTTATTGTTGCATGCCCACCTGACCTCAGTCACCACAACCTAGTTAACTCATCCATGATGGAACAGCTATGGAACAAGGTTGACAACTCCCTGAAAAATAAATAAGGGACACCTCATCAGCAGGGCCGGCCAACCTGATTTCCTTCACCCTTCCTGGCGTGGTGAATTTTTTTAGCACCTTTTTTTGTCAGTGAAACGATTTTTTAACTATTTGACTCAAACCTGAATTGAAGTAGATGCATATTTTTGAATGCCATGAACAAATTATTATCCAGCAATTCACTTTAAAAACAAAATAACAAAATGAACTGAATAAAACAAGTATCTTTCTTAAACAGAAACCTGTCCTGCTTAACTTAAAATTGTATAAATGAATATAAAACATTAGAAAGAAAGCAGAACATCCATTCTGTAATAGTGCACATTTTTATAGCAATAACAAAAGTGGAAACAGAAAGTCTGTATTAAACTTGTAAACATATTTGTGTCTCAAAGGCCATGACTGTAGCTACAGTTGTAGTAAAACAGAAAAAAATAACTTATGAACTCAACAGCTCAAAGCCATTTTCCATTGGCATTTTAGGACTATTTTCAGACTCACACAGTAATACGGGACAAAGTGCGTCTCTTTTCAGCTCAATACGGGACGCAGACTTTAGTTTATACATACGGGAAGATTCTGTTTTTCAATGCACGGTTGGCGACCCTAGATCCAGGTAAAGGTAGGATCTGGAAGTGTCCAGCTCAAGTCGGAGCGTGGCCTGGTCAGAGGAGCCAGCGGTTCTGGTTGGTCCCCGGGGCCCGTCCTCCCTTTATCCCCAACAGCAGCCGGTGCTGCTGCCTCTGCTTAGCTTCATCTCCGGGTCTCTGCCCAATGGCAGCCTCCATCAGACTCCTCTGGTACGCTGTTCAACCCTGACCTTGATCGGTCTCTTTGGTGATCAGCTGTGAATACTCTTCATGGACTGAAAAGAAAAGAAAAACACTTTTAAGTTACTTGCAACCATGACATCACTCTCTGGTTTGTGGACTTTTTTTTTTTACGTCATATTTAGTGTGTACTTAAAAAATGTAAGTATTTGCTGACTTTAAATGCTCATGCAAAAGTTAATATGAAAAATGTTTCTGTAGAAACCAAAAAGGCCCCTGAAGACAGTTTGGGGAATAAGAGTCTGGCCAAGTCCATGGAGTCCCTCCTTGAGTTTGGTGACAAAGACAAACCCAGAGGACGTCCTCCAAAGACTGAAGGCAAAGAAACGACAGGTAGAAGCCACATTTCAATCTTCTTCTCTTGGCTCTTTTCTTCAAGGGTCAGCACACCGGATCACTCGTTTCCAACGCTGCCACTTCCTCTGGATCTCCTTCTGTCGCACCAACCGGGTGCTCGTCCTCTTTCTCTGCATCCAGGAATCTCCTCTTTGGCTTTTTTCTTCTTCCTAACAGCTCTTTCTCCAGCATCCTTCCACCAATGTACTCGCTGTCCCTCCTTTTCGACCTATCCTCTTACTTTGCCTCCAAGACATCCGGCCCTGGTTGTTCCCCCGATGCTCTCGTTTTTAATCTCATCCATTTTAGTCACTCCTAAAAGAAGATCTGAACATCTTCAGCTTTTACCTTCTACCGGTTCTGCCTCTGTCTCCAAGCCAGAACGGCTGCTCTCACTAGGGTCTTGTAAATCTTTAACTTCATGAATCTATTTATTTTATATTATAGGTAATCCCAAATATTATTGTATGGCATTTAAAAAAAAAGATGATTATCTTGCAGACAGCAAGATTAAAGGGGGGGAAAAGAACATCTGCATCCCGGTCAGATCCAGAGGAAAGAGGGTAGCAACTTGAATGTTTCCATAAGAAGTAAAAGTGATGATGACATTTGTTGGTGAGCTAGAGTAAAAATGACATTCACGTAGTCAGTAGCTAGAGCCGAGGTGGGGGCTGCTGGTCAGACCTCCGTCTAGCTGGCCAGCTCCTCTGGGGGGACAGGTTTCCTCAGACCAGCCAAGAGACTTCATCTATCACGGATGTCCTTGGGTCTGTCTTGGGGCCTTTTCTGGGTGTGAACTAGGAATGGGTGATATTTTACCGTTCACCATAAACCGTCAAAAAAAATTCCCCACGGTAAGAATTTGTCGTCTCGTGGTAAAAACGATAAATTCCCGTTGATGATGTTTTTTGTGTAAAACTGATTTATGGTTCTGCGTTAAATCCACGCACAACGTACGTGAAGGAAGGAAGGAAGGAAGGAAGGAAGGAAGGAAGGAAGGAAGGAAGGAAGGAAGGAAGGAAGGAAGGAAGAGAGAGAGACAGAAAGAAAGAAAGAAAGAAAGAAAGAAAGAGAAAGAAAGAAAGAAAGAAAAGAAAGAAAGAAAGAAAAGAAAGAAAGAAAGAAAGAAAGAAAGAAAGAAAGAAAGAAAGAAAGAAAGAAAGAAAGAAAGAAAGAAAGAAAGAAAGAAAAGAAAGAAAGAAAGAAAGAAAGAAAGAAAGAAAGAAAGAAAGAAAGAAAGAAAGAAAGAGAAAGAAAGAAAGAAAGAAAGAAAGAAAGAAAGAAAGAAAGAAAGAAAGAAAGAGAAGGCGGATCTGAGACCGAGGAGTCATTCCAGTTTTGCAGTACAGGTGGACTCATTTAATTGGTTTTTTATCAATTCCATTTAATTAGTGTAGTTTAGTAGCATTTAGTATTCTTTTAGAGCAGAAGGAGAAAGAAATGAGAAGGAAAGAAAGATATGAGCCTGAAAGAAAGAAGAAGGAAGGAGGAAGGAAGGAGAAAGAAAGTATCATTTAGTATTCTTTTAGAGCAGTGTTTTGGGGGCTCCAAAGACTGAATGTGGTGATAGATTCATAGTTAAAAAGGTGGAGTTGAATTGGTATTTTTTTTATCGTCATTTTTATCGTTATCGGGATAAATGCCAGAAATGATCGTGATACATTTTTTTAGTCCATACCGCCCATCCCTAGTGTGAACATGCCCAAGAGATGATCCTCACCAGATACTCCAACCACTTGAGCTGGCTTATGTGGAGCAGCAGCGACTCTATCCCGACCCCCCTGGACAGTTGAATCAAGGATATGTGGCTCCTTCATTGATCATCCTCATCCAGGTCTAGCATCGCTCTAAGTGTGGCCCATGGCCTTGGAGCGGTTGGAACCGTATCCTTGTTCTAAAAACATACTAAACACTAACGATGGTGGAGTAAGCTGCTGAACACGGCCATGTCCCATCACGTACATTTTCATGTTGAGTGATATTACTGTTGTAGCATACTGCTACTTTTTTTTTTTTTTTTATTCAAGGTATTTTTATTGTTTTTTCAAGTTTAACAGAATAATTACATACAAGAGAATTAGAATTAACATAGTAAATATGATAAAACACTTATAACTCACACATGTCTTGCTCCAACGGAGCCCCATCCCTACAACTACATTATTGTACCATTCAGAGATAAAATAAAAATAGACAATAAAGTTAAAAAAAACAACAACAAAAAAAAACATACAAAGATATAAAAATAAAAATAAACATTACAGATAACAAATAAGTACATTTTACAATATAAGGGCAGTGGTGGACAGTAACGGAGTAAATTTACTTGAGTACTGTACTTAAGTACATATCCAGAGGATTTGTACTTTACTTGAGTATTACATTTCTTTGGTACTTATTACTCTTACTTGAATACATTTCCAAGACAAATATTTTTACTTTTACTCGAGTAAATTTCTAGGAAGGCTGAAAAGTACTCGTTACTTTCAGGTCTGCTCTGTTTTCTTCTTCCCTAAAATCCTATTGGACACAAGCTGTTTTTGTCAAAGGAGGAGACCTATCACAGTGCACGCTCTCCACTGGGATGTACGTAAAGCAGAAATACGTCAAGCCTCCTCAAAACGATACCGCCAAAGTAGCCTGCGTTTGTCAAGACAGAGCCGCAACAAGTCAAGACAGAGCCGCAACAAGTCAAGACAGAGCTGCAACAAGTCAAGACAGAGCTGCAACAAGTCAAGACAGAGCTGCAACAAGTCAAGACATAGCTGCAACAATGGCTACGCCTGCGTCAGGAGAAGAAAGACAATCCGCTGAGTCGTCTGAGTCTGATAATGAGCCGGACTCGGAGCAGGGACTTTCACAAAATCCTTGGCCGTATCTTAACTCAATGTTTGAGTTCGACCGAGTAAAAAACGAGGGCACAGACAAACCACAGACATTTATTTTCAAATGTTTATTGTGTCTGCCGAAGCAGAACTACCTCTCTGCTTTCAACAACTCAACATCAAATTCTCAGAAACAAGAGTTAAAAGATCCTTAAATTAATTTAGAAAAAATATAGTAATTTACTGATGTGGAAAATAAGAAATTTACTCTTACTCTTACTTTTACTTAAAGTAAATTTAAAAGCATTTACTTTTTGGATACTTAAGTACCCTTAAAAGCAAGTACTTTTCTACTCTTACTCGAGTAATATTTTGACTGAGCTACTTTTACTTGTAACAGAGTTTTGACCAGTAGTATTTGTACTCTTACTCAAGTACTGGGGTCGAGTACTCCAGTACTCGAGTACTGTCCACCTCTGTATAAGGGTCAGTGTCACACACCTGCAATCTCAGTGGCGTCCATTTTTCCTATATAGGTTAAGAAAGGTTGCCAGATATCATAGAATGTCTGGGCACACCCTCTTGTGGAGTAACGAATTCTCTCCAGTGCCAAATGACGTGCAAGATCCTTAACCCATAATTTAGCATACTACTACTACTTTTGAAGATGTAAATGCATACTGGTTTGATGACTAATTTTTATTTTTCTTCCATTATAGGAGACTTCAGAAATGACCAAAGACATAAGTTCTGCTGAGAAAAGAAGTGAGCTTATGAAGTGTAAGTGGAGCAGCTGTGTTTGGATTGTTCTGTAGCGGCAAACGTTGGCGGTATTTGATAGATCTTCCTTCTGCTCTTCCAGTTGGCACGGTGCTCACCTTTGATCCGAGAACAGCCCACAAACGCATCGCGCTAACCGAGGACTTCACCAAGGCCTCCGTGTCAGACGAGCACACGAACTACGCCGACTGCCACCAGCGCTTTTCCGTGTGCTCCCAAGTGCTGGGCTCCAAGGGCTTCTCCAGGGGACGCCATTACTGGGAGGTCCGAATGAGCAGCAACAACTTCATGGGGATCGGCTTGGCCTACAACAGCATCGACCGCAAAGGCCCGTCCAGCCGACTGGGCCGCAACGCTCTGTCCTGGTGCGTCGAGTGGTTCAATGTGAAGCTGTCCGCCTGGCACAACAGCACTGAGACGGTGCTGAATAACCCTGATCCGAAGCGCGTAGGCGTCCTGCTGGACTGTGAGGAGGGGAAGGTTACGTTCTTCAACGTGGCAGACAGGGCATATCCCTTCTACTCCTTCCCCTTCTCCTTCGTCGAGGCCGTCTATCCGGCCTTCTGGATTTTCTCCAGTGGCTCCTACGTTTCTCTGTGCAAGCTGCAGTAGCCTGCGCTCGCATAATTAGCCATGCAAACATGCATGCACATGAAGTCAGTCTTTTTGTCCCTTGTTGATCATTTTGGTAATATTGCTTGAACGTTTGACGTAACAAAATTGAAATCATACACGTTCGCAGTCCAGAGTAAGAGGCCATTTAATCCACACAGACCAGTGGAGAGCAATTTAAAAAAGAAAACAAAACAATATTGTGTCTGTGTCTGAAAAACAGTTCAAAAGATAAAATGTAAATGTCAAATTTGAAGGGGTTTTCACCGTCAGCTAGCACTGTTTCAGTTGAAAGTTGTAAAAAAACAAGTCAAACACAGACTAACCCCACTGTAAAGCGTTGTGCATGTTTCTTTTTATTTGGTTTAATTTTATACTTGACAGCCAATTTCAAAGACGGCCCTTGGTCCCATCTGCTGCAGAAGCTGTGTAATAACACACAGCAAGGTAGTAATTACTGTTTCACTCAAATGATTTAATCTTATTTAGGATTGCTTTGCCACCTTTGGACTAATTTAGCAGCTCTTTCTGAAAGACGTGATTGACACCTGCAAAGCTGCAAACAGCTGTCTCTGTTTCATATAAAACAAGATTACATTAAGATTACATACATTTATATACATACATACATATTACACATTCAGTATATCTCTAAATAATTCTTTTTCGGGTCTTTTTTGTGTTTCTTTGCATGTGGGAGGAAACTGAGGTGATGCCACAATCGGCTGGTATCCTGAGTGAGAGCTCATTGTCGCGGTTATTTTTTTTAACCTGTACGGTGTCCTCACTCCCTGTTGGTCCGTAACAGTGGGATGTTCTTAGGTCTTTACGCCAAGAGAATGTCTGCTCAGTCTGAGACGTATGAAGCTGGGGCAGAATGAATGGATGTCGGGGTGTGGTGAGATATGATGTGTTTGTAGCTGGGTCAGGTGTGAAGCATCAGCTGAGACTCCACAGAGGAGCCGGCTGTCCTTCTCAAACCACAGCCACAATCCACACCCATCACACCTGCTGTTTCCTCTCAGATTTCTTTCAGCCACTTTATGAGAAGCATTTAGACACTTGATTTTAAAGCTACTTCTCATGTGCAGAAAGAGCTGAGGGAACCATCTTTCATCTAATCAGGATGTAAGATGGCCCATACGGCAGCGGGAGTTGAACCTCGCTTCCTGCTTTTCAGCAGTGAAAGCAGCAAACCTGATTTTTCTTCGTTCTTGATATGGGTTTATCACGTAGGTAATCGGGTTCCACTTTTTGACCTAGATTTTCGTTTGTAAAACGTGTGAAAACCATCTCAGCCTCAACTCCCCAACGTCCCTTTTAGTTTCATAACAAAGGCACTTAAATCTCCAGCACATCATTCACTCTCAGCCTCAGTTTTACGCTGTCAGCTGCCGAGAGCGGCGTGGTTGTGTTGTCATGGTAACTGGGATGCTGCGCTGTTTGTGGGGAAACTGGGAGAAAAAAAAAGCTGAGGCCACGTTCGAACTTCATGTTTAAGCGTTTAGTACGAGCTGAGTGGGGACATGCATGTCCTGTGCAGCTTAGTGGGGACATGCGTGTCCTGTGCAGCTGAGTGGGGACATGAATGTCCTGTGCAGCTTAGCGGGGACATGCATGTCCTGTGCAGCTTAGTGGGGACATGCGTGTCCTGTGCAGCTGAGTGGGGACATGCGTGTCCTGTGCAGCTTAGCGGGGACATGCATGTCCTGTGCAGCTGAGTGGGGACATGCATGTCCTGTGCAGCTGAGTGGGGACATGCATGTCCTGTGCAGCTGAGTGGGGACATGCATGTCCTGTGCAGCTTAGCGGGGACATGCATGTCCTGTGCAGCTTAGCGGGGACATGCATGTCCTGTGCAGCTTAGTGGGGACATGCGTGTCCTGTGCAGCTGAGTGGGGACATGCGTGTCCTGTGCAGCTTAGCGGGGACATGCATGTCCTGTGCAGCTGAGTGGGGACATGCATGTCCTGTGCAGCTGAGTGGGGACATGCATGTCCTGTGCAGCTTAGTGGGGACATGCATGTCCTGTGCAGCTGAGTGGGGACATGCATGTCCTGTGCAGCTGAGTGGGGACATGCATGTCCTGTGCAGCTTAGTGGGGACATGCATGTCCTGTGCAGCTTAGTGGGGACATGCATGTCCTGTGCAGCTGAGTGGGGACATGCATGTCCTGTGCAGCTTAGCGGGGACATGCATGTCCTGTGCAGCGTCCAGGTTGTTCATCTGGCTCTGCAGAACTCCTAAACAAGTGGCTTTGTCTCTTGGCACAAGTCACAAAAGTGTTTTGGGTATGAAGCCTTCATTTAAAAACTGTATTTTTAGGTGTGGCTTTAAAATGGCTCAGGCTGCGTGATACAAAAAAAACAAAACATTTTTATCCGGATAATTTTACTCTAAAGTAGAATTGGAAAATGACATGATGTTTGTCTATGTTTGTGATAAATGTAGTGTGCATTTGCTTTTCCAGTCTTCATGATTGGTTGCACAGCAACTGTTGTGCAACGTGAGTTGGAGGGAAAGTGGATATTTTGTTTGTACTACTCAGCCTGCAGTGCAATCTCCTCGCTTTGGGCGGTTTTGGTTGGTGGGGAAAGAAGTCTCTTAGACTCTTTTTCACGACTTTAGACTCTTGATTATACTTTCAAGGTGTTTTGTTTTCATTGGTGAAGTTTGATGGGGAAGAGATGCGGCAGTGGTCCAAAGTCATATTTGGCCCCGAGCCGTTGTGCCTGTATGGCCCATAGAAATAAAATGATGATGTATTTTTCTATGGCAGGTTCTTCCATTGTACAAACAAGCCATTGCGGTGCTCTGGTGGCTTTTTGTCAGGTGAAGGGAATGTGACCACGTGTAGAGTCAAAGGGTTTGGTGCGATTAAAACGTAAGATGTGCCGCTGATGCATACGTCTGGTAACTTTGGTTACCGTTTATCGACGGAGCAGCATCAGGCATTAAAGCGGGGCCTCTGTGTGGTAACTGCTCACTTTCACTGATAGTCAAAGTAGCAGCTGCATCCAAACAAAATCCCTTCAACTTGTCACTTGTGCACTTTCCATTACAAGCTCATACCACATCAAATATGGATGTTTTTCTGTATGAAATGCATGTTGATTTCTCTTGGCTACTGGGTTGTTGTTTTTGAGTATAAGATACTTAAAAGCTGCAGCAGAGAGTTCAGAAGCTCACAAAATAGTTCTGTGCTTAACTGCAATTTCTTGTTTACATTGCAAATGTTATTAAATGGTAAAAGTACTTTCTTGCTCACATAATTACTAATCATAAAACCAACCTTTTATGTGATGTTTTAATGTCAGCCGGTGGCTGTTCTCAATAAAGTTTATGTGTCCTTGCATTTGTCTTGTCGTTTTTGAAAATCCGTAATGTGTAGATGTGTGAAGAGATGATAGAAGTACCAGCAGATGTTCAGGGGAAACCTGGGACCAAAAGAGCTGTGAGGAGCAGCTCTGCAAGATGGGATAAACCCAGATCTGCAGAACAGTCGATCTCACGCCAAACCAAAACTAAAGACTTAAACAAGAAAAACAGTTTACCGTACTCATCAGTCCAGAAGTCTGGCTTGTAACGTTTTCCTAAATCAGCTACAGACCCTAGGAGTTAACATAATTTTCCCATTTCTGAAGTGAACTTTAGAGGCTGTTACTGTTTCCTTTAAATATTACGTAACTTGACAGTATTTTGCACATGTGTGAAATGCAAAGTACTAGTTATAAATTGCATGCAGTAAAACTCACCTGTCTGGGTCGTAAAGTAAGCAGTGACATGTTTTCATTGTAAGTAAATAAATAAACAGGTTGTCTCTGTCAGAATCGATAAGAAACATGGACCAGTGAGGAGTGGTTTTTAAATGCTTTTAAATTATTCTTCTTATCCCTAAGAAAAATAGACTCCAACAAAATGGCTAAAAAGATTTGTGACGATATACAGGACTGTCTCAGAAAATTAGAATATTGTGATTTTCTGTAATACAATTACAAAAACAAAAATGTCATACATTCTGGATTCATTACAAATCCACTGAAATATTGCAAGCCTTTTATTATTTTAATATTGCTGATCATGGTTTACAGTTTAAGAAGACTCAAATATTCTATCTAAAAAAATTAGAATATTCTGGGAATCTTAATCTTAAACTGTAAGCCATAATCAGCAATATTAAAATAATAAAAGGCTTGCAATATTTCAGTTGATTTGTAATGAATCCAGAATGTATGACATTTTTGTTTTTTTTAAATCGCATTACAGAAAATAAAGAACTTAATCACAATATTCTAATTTTCTGAGACAGTCCTGTATCTTGTTTTCTGATTTTTTGACGCATGCCTCAGTCCTTGCTCCTCTTTTTGGCACCTTTTTTTGCCTGATTTTAAATACTGTGATACTTTTATAGTTTGCACTTTATAAAAAACCCTGTTTGTCTTTTATTTCAATATATAGTTGTGGTGACTATGTCACAAACAAAAGAAAGTTTGATTAGTCACACCTGCGGTGGTTAGGAATGTCTTTCACTCATAGCCTTCTTTAGTCCAACAAATCCACTTTCCAGAGCAGTTCTCCTTTGGGTGACGTTCCCATTTATTGCACAAAAATGATGATTTAGAAAACGCTTATATTACCAAATAATGTTGAACACAACGGTTGGCATACGCTACGTTAAAAACGTGTGCTCCCTCCACCACTCTGCCCCGACTGCTGACAATCACCAACCTATAACACCTGTGCAGGTGCGGCAACCAATTACCTGTGACTGACGTAAATAGCAGAGTGAAACCTACACCCTCTAGTAGGAAAAATAAACTAAACACATACACATACAATTAAACTAGGAAATGGCTCCTACACACCGGCCCCATAATTGTATTGGTGTGCACTTACAATTACATACTAATAACATAAATGATCAAAAGGAGCCAAAAAGAGTGTATGTGGGCAAAATCTTCTTTCTTCGTTGGCTCTTCTTTCTTCGTTGGCCAATCCTGGGACCTTATTCTTATCAGTCCTTAACTACATGCTTTCATTAGCATGCAGAGCTTTGTGACAGGTCTTTCCAGAAATCCAGTCTTGGTTTTGAGTTGAACCGATCGGACTGCTCCTCTTCTATCTGGGAAGGTTGTCACTTTGCCCATCAGCCATGAACTACGTGGAGCAGATGGGTCCAGAATAATAACAATGTCATTAACAGAGAAGTTCCTTTGTGACTTTGTCCATTTTTGTCTCTCTTGAAGCAATAGTGTTTTCAGCTGTTCCAGGAAGGGGCTTGAGATCGTTCCACCGCTTCAGATTACATTTGTTCCAGCCTCTGGTATTCAGCGGATTTAGGTCGACGTGTGGATCTGGATCTCTTGCCCTCCAAAACAAAGGCAATTATCTTGCGTTTGTTGTGATAAGTGACGTAAAGCACTGCCACCAATACAGCTGTGGAGGCGAGGTATGCAAAGAAATGACTGCTTTCAGCCTCCTCTCTTATTCTAGATCGGTTATACTGAACTTTCGCTCCAGTTTCTTCTTTTTTAGTGTTCAGTCCTTCTGGATTTTCAAACCCACCATCACTGCCTTCTGTTTTTATTTTACTGGCATCGTCTTCTCCCGTTTCTTTATCTTTGGTAGCTTCTAGTTCTGGTCTTTCGTTGCCACTGTCGTCTGGTAGTTTGCTCTTCTCATCAGCTTCTTCAGTTTTTTTATTGATCTCATCATTATTTCCTTTAGTGTCTTTGTTCTTTTCGATTCCCAATGTTGGTGTTTTCTCATTAATGTTATTTTTTTATTTTCCTTATGAGGGTCCTCATTTTTTTGGTATTTTTCCCATCATCATCATCGTCTGTTTTCTTATCAGGTTCCGTATGCAGTTTTTCCTGGTCTTTGTCATCGTCACCTCCTCTGGTTTCCCCATCACCCTGATCTTTTCCAGCTTTATTTTCTTTGTCACTGTCTAAATGGATTATTGGATTGCTGCTCTCTGGTTTATTTTGTTCCTTTTCTTTATTCATAGTTTCATCATCATCTCCTGTGTCCTTATCGCGGTCAGATCCTGATTCCAGTGGCTTCTTGTTTTTATCACTGGGATCTTTAGCTTCTGGGTTTTTCTCTCCATCTTTGTTACTTTGCAATTTTGGCTTTCCATGTTTGCTGTTTAGTTGTCTGTCTTCTGTCCATCCTTCCTCCTCTCTGCCGCTGCAGTTCGGGTGGACACCTTTTCCTCTTTTCTTACAGTTTGACCGGGTATTTCGTCCTTCTCTTTCATGTCTTCCTCCCTCTTCCTCTCTGTGGCCTTGAGGGTGGACATTTTGTCCTCCGTCTTCGCTTCGTTCTTCTTCTCTAGGTTCTTGCCCGTTGTCTTTAGGCTTCATTGACTTATTGTCTGTAAAAGTTTGGGCTACTTTTGACTGATCAGGGTCTGTTGACTTTTTGTCTAGAGGCATCTGGTTTGTGTTTTTGTAACTTGCTCCACGATCAAATACAACTCGTAGTTTTTTCTTTTTAGGATGATAAACCTCATGGTGTGGAATGTACCAAACTTGTTGAGGTACTTGTTCTGCATAGCCGCTTTTGATGACATCAGAAAGAAACTGTGCATACTCCTGATGATATTCCTTATTCCTTTGAAACCTTCCTTTCAAGCTCATGACACGCTGTTCAGCAATGCATCTGTTGTTTGGCATGATGACATTGTAAACCTTAAAGGGTAAGTCAATACTGTAGTGGTTGTTTTCCAGATGAATTGTTTCTTCCATGATTTTGAGAAACCTCATATCTTCTCTTGACATTATAGTTTCTTCATATGACCTTTCATTAAAGTCCTGGTTGTACTGTGTAATCAACAGCTGTTCCACTTTCTCAATGGAAATCCTATTGGTAGTAACAGCCGGGCAGCCATTCTTCCCTGTGTCACTTCCTCCTCTTCGTGGACCATTCACCACCCATCCCAATAGGGTGCAAACTGCATAGGGTCCATCGTCACGGCTGTTGATAATTTCCCATGGTTCCAAAAGCTTTGGGGCATTTGTGCCAATCAACAAATCCACCTCTGCATCAAGTTTGGGAACTCTGATCTTATGAAGATAGGGCCATTTTCTGAGATCTTGTGGGGTGACAATGTTGTCTCTGGTAACTGGTATGGTTTGCTGAGTGTAAACCTCAGGTAATGACTTGTTGTCATCATAACCAGATACTTTCAGTCCAGACAAAACATGAGTTTTTACAGTAGTTGCTTGTCCCATTGTTTGCTAGAAAATGTGTGTTTTGTTGCTGTCCATGTGTAGCTGTCTCATCAGGTGCTCTGTACAAAAGGTGGCCGAGCTTCCTGGATCCAAGAAAGCATAAGTGGTCAAAATCTTATTTCCATTCTTGGCCTTTATTTGCACTGGCACAATTGAGAGTACACATTCTTGCTTACCGGCCCCAGTGCGAGCACAGATCTGCTGAGGGACAACAGCATACTTTGTTGTCTGTTCTTCAGATGATTTGAGCTTGGTTGTGATATGAAGTAGTGTTGGATGCCTTGAGTTGCATATACTGCATGTTACACGACCTTTGCAGTTCTTGCTGACATGACCAGGTTTTAGACAGCCAAAGCAAATGCCTCTCTGCTTTAATAGATCAAGTCTCTCACGATGAGTCGCGTTCTTAAGTTGTTCACAGTTTTCAATTTTGTGATATCCTCTGCATATGCAACATGATACAATCTTGCTTCTTGATGAAGTGGAGTCATGGCAGATGAGTGATTCTGTAGATGTGATATCTGCTGAGGTGCTGACTGCAGCCACAGTTGCAAGATTTTTATATCTTGGCATAGATTTTGTGAGAACATTTCCTTTAGCGGTAGCAGTCTGCATGTCCTGGATGTTTCCAAAAATAGGATCAGAGAGAACCTTGACTTGTTGCTCCATAAAGTTGACAAAATCAGGGAACAATGCTCTACATCCATGTCTGTCCTGTAAGTCACAAGCAGCTGATCTCCATCTTTCCCTTAACTTGTATGGAAGTTTCATCACCAGAAGTTTCAGGTTTGATGGTACATTCATCTCCTCCATATACTGCAAGCTTCCCATCATATTACAGCATCCTCTCAAGAACAACATAAAAGCTTGCAGGGAACCAACATCCTCTGCCTTTATTGTTGACCAATTTAAAGCCTTTTCCATATATGCTGCTCCAATCTTCATTTCATTGCCAAAGTGCTCCTTTAGTAGGTATTTGGCTCTGGTGTAGCCTTGATTACCTGGCATATGATAGCAGCTTCTTATAAGTTCTCTTGGCTGACCCCTGGTGTATTGCTCTAGGTAATACAAGCAGTCTTGGCTATTTGAGGCTTTACTTTCAATCCCTTGTTCAAATGCCATAATAAACAATCCATATTGTAGAGGGTTACCATCAAATATTGGTATTTCTCTTGGTGGAAGAGATGCTGCATGATGCTGTTGAATTAATTGCGCAGTGATGTCTGTTTGTTGCTGAATGATGTTTCCAATATTATGAACTCCATTTCCATTTGAGGTCTGAGTTGCACAGACATTGCTTGTTCTCTGGTCCTGTTGTGAATTAATGGAGGTTGCAGCTCCTCTCATTGGTGTTTGAGAAGATTGTGCTGGCTGCAGTGAAGTGAAGCTTGTCCTTTGTGTTTGTGCATGTTTCCTTTCCTTTGGACGTGCACCAAGTGGGTGTAGATATGGCTGTTGTTGTGATGGTGGCTTTGACTCAGGTAATCCTTCCTTAATTGATGATGATTTCGTGGCTTTATTGAAATATGAATTCATTCCATCAGATTGAGCATGGATACTTCTTGTTTCACTGTTGGTGTCCAGTATGGCTATTTTAGCTGTAGCAGCAGCTAGTTCGGTTTCCATTTCCAGTTGTTCTCTTTGTCTTTTCAATTTCTCCTCTTCAGCTTCCAATGCATGCTTCTTTTCCAAAGCAGCCATGCGTTGCATTAATGCTGCCCTTTCCGCCTTTGCTTTAATACATGCAGAACTTGTGGAAGATCTTGAAGAAGCCTTTGAATGCAATGAGAGCTGAGTGTTTTCATGTGCAGATATATTTGAAATACTGTCATGGGGTGGTATGTCATCCTTGTTTTCATTCTCCATGTCACATTGTTTTGCATCCAACAACCATTTATTAACATCATGCAAGAAATCATCATTTGCTTTGCTTTTCTGTTCATACCAAGTTTGTTGCCTTTCATGTTCTTCTTCAGGCAGTGGGATTTCCAACAATGTCCTGTGGGTGTCAGCAGCATCATCACACAGCCTTTTAAACTCACTTAAAAGTTCTTCAACACTGCAAACAATATCCCCTGTTATTTTGAGAGGTAGCAGACTGTGAATCTGTTGCTTGATTTTAGAAGCTTGATTTAGATTTAACTTCCGATTTTTTTGCAGATTTTCAAGCAGCAGCATGACACCCTTTGCAGTCAATTTTCTCTCTCTTTTTTCCACATCACTTTTTGCAGTGTTCTCAACATGAGTTACGTCTTCAGCCTCATCCATTTTCAATTGTCAATTGTGTGACGTCAGAGAAATTTCATTCATTCATAAGCGGCAGAATTCATCAACTTTCCAATTCATATCCATTTAATTCATCCCAGCAAAAATGATTCCATTTTCCATAACTCATTCAAACAGACTCAGCTTTTATGAAGTTTTATTTCCTCTTCAACAGGCAGCGATTAAACAAATCCGCTGTGTCTCTTTACCTTATTTCCTGCAGCGCTGTTTGAATGAGGCGAGGAGGTGATCGCAGTGCGCAGTGTGTTTCCAGTTTGCAAAGCCGATCCGACCAGCAGCCTCCTTCCAATGCCGTTCATTCCTCCGTCAGGAACGTTTTTACTTTGTGTGGTGACTATGTCACAAACAAAAGAAAGTTTGATTAGTCACACCTGCGGTGGTTAGGAATGTCTTTCACTCATAGCCTTCTTTAGTCCAACAAATCCACTTTCCAGAGCAGTTCTCCTTTGGGTGACGTTCCCATTTATTGCACAAAAATGATGATTTAGAAAACGCTTATATTACCAAATAATGTTGAACACAACGGTTGGCATACGCTACGTTAAAAACGTGTGCTCCCTCCACCACTCTGCCCCGACTGCTGACAATCACCAACCTATAACACCTGTGCAGGTGCGGCAACCAATTACCTGTGACTGACGTAAATAGCAGAGTGAAACCTACACCCTCTAGTAGGAAAAATAAACTAAACACATACACATACAATTAAACTAGGAAATGGCTCCTACAATAGTTAATTGTTTTTCTATATAGCTCTATATTTGACTCATATGTCTACTAAGTATACTATCATCCTTAAGTATAAGTACACAACAAGTATACAATATCCTGTTCTATGTTGTTTTATTGTGTTCAATAAAGAAGAAAAAAAAGGTACAACCAGGCCTGCTCACAGTAGTAATGGACTAGAACATCATCTACCTCACACACATCCCACCTGCTTTTTTTGCACTGTTTTTCTTTCTTCCCCGGTACTGCACTACTTTTATTTTCATTCCAATGTATACAGGACTGTCTCAGAAAATTAGAATATTGTGATAAAGTCCTTTATTTTCTGTAATGCAGAAATGACATACATTCTGGATTCATTACAAATCAACTGAAATATTACAAGCCTTTTATTATTTTAATATTGCTGATCATGGTTTACAGCTTAAGAAAACTCAAATATCCTATCTCAAAAAATTAGAATATTCTGAGAATCTTAATCTTAAACTGTAAGCCATAATCAGCAATATTAAAATAATAAAAGGCTTGCAATATTTCAGTTGATTTGTAATGAATCCAGAATGTATGACATTTGTGATTTTTTAATTGCATTACAGAAAATAAAGAACTTTAACACAATATTCTAATTTTCTGAGACAGTCCTGTATAGCCTACTGTTTATATTTCATAATTATTACTTTTTTACCCTCTCCTGCATGCGTGTGTTGAGTGTAACTGCTGCTGCACAAAGTGACTTTCCCCATTGAGGGAGAAATAAAGGATAATATTTTCCAATATAATAATACTTTTTGTTTTCTCTCAGTTATCTTAAAGACACTGGATCACTTAACTTTTATAGCCTACTCTATTTTTAATATATATTTGCATTTTTTTTTAAATATATATTCTTGATATACTGCTATTGCAACATTTTGTTACAAAGTGATCAGGAAACACAAGATTGACGGAAAAGAGACTTTGTCACGTGTAGTGACGTGTGGACGTCCGTGTTTCCGTGAGATCGGTGAACAAAACATTACCCACTGCTCTGTTTCCCTGATCCCGGTCCCGGACCTTTTCTGCGGTTTCCTGTCGCTTTCCTCCCTTTGCGGGACTTCCTGACATAAAACGCAGTAAGTAAAAGGATGATGCGGTCGATTTCCGTATGTCTTGGCTTGATCAGAAAACATTAATCGTAGGTGAATCTTTTCTGCTCCAGCTCTATTTGGCCTGGGAGCGTGAATTATTTCATAGCAGCCCCGCACACGGATAAGTTTCGTTTCTCCCCTCAGCCTGCAGTTCTCATCCAGAGAACTGGATTTATTCATTTAACTCACGACCATGATCACATATTTGGAGCACAAGTATACAAACGATTGTACATTTATAGCAAGTGGCAGGCTGTACATCAACTAAAATACTCAATTTGGCAAAATAAATATAATTTGAACAGAGGAAGGACATTCTTCAACAAGGCACTTAATTTATAAATAACATTTAACTTATTAGATTGTAGTAACAAAATCAATTTAAACATAGATGGTCGGTTTGTATAATACTTTGGTAGATATTTTTGTCTGAGATTCATTATATTTACATTTTTACATTCGAACAAAATATGAAACTCATCTCCAATACGGTTGACATTACAGAGTTACAGAATCTCTGACTTCTATCCAGACCTTTATACCTTCCGGTGACTTTTGGGATTCTGGTGTTATTCATCCTAAAATTACAAATGGCCTGTTTATACTTTTGATTTTGACACAATAAGTACTGTAAGTAAGCAGACTAAAAACTTACCTTTTTTGCTCAGGCGTTTGAGTAAACTCTACATGGTTGGCTGGGTGATCGCAATTTTGTTAAAATGGAATTATTGTTGTTATTGTTCTTTTCTCTTGACATACTTTTGTCTGTTTCTGATATTGTAAACCTGTCATTTTGTTTGTTTGTTGTTTATGTATTTGAGCACATTGAGTCCATGCTCATCATGTGAAATGTGCTTTATAAATAAATTTGCCTTGCCTTGTTCTAGCTTCTTGTGATGGCTGACGTGGACGAGACGGGCTTGTCCCTGATGAGTCTGGAGGATGAGCTGACCTGCAGCATCTGTCTCAGTACCTTCGACTGTCCGGTCACCATCCCCTGCGGACACAACTTCTGCCAGGACTGCCTGCTGGCCACCTGGAGGGATTCCAACACCTGCCCCCAGTGCAGGACCCCCTTCGACATCAAGCCGGAGCTGAAGAAAAACACGGTCCTCAGCACCGTGGTGGAGACCCTGGGCTTGAGGACCATCCAGAGGGACAGCAGTCCGCTTCTGGAGGAGACCCAGCCCCGGGAGAAGGATGTCATCCGCTGCGACACCTGCATGGAGGCGGAGGCGGCGCAGACCTGCCTCACCTGCATGGCCTCTTTCTGCGAGCAGCACCTGCGGCCGCACCGGGACAACCCCATCTTCCGGGTCCACCAGCTGAGCGACCCTGTGGGAGATCTGTCGCAGCATGTCTGCTCCGACCACCACAAGCTGATGGAGCACTTCTGCACCCAACACGACCGCCTGATCTGCAGCCTCTGCCTCCAGCAGGTCCACAAAGGATGCTCCTTCACCTCCCCGGAGGAGCAGAGGAGCGTGAAAGAGGCGAGTGTTCACACCACACGACTTTCACCTCATTCAGTCTTTAGAAAAAAATCATACAAATAATTAAGAACACCTGTGGGACTCCTGACGCAGTAGATAGGTACCGGTAGGCCAAGCAAGCCGCGGCTCGGGCGGTCCTGGAGGCAAAAACTCTGGTCTGGGAGGAGTTCGGTGAGGCCATGAAAGAAGACTTTCGGTCGGCCTCGAGGAAATTCTGGAGGACCGTTCGGTGCCTCAGAAGGGGGAAGCAGTACTCTACCGTTTACGGTGTGGGTGGGGAGCTGTTGACCTCGACTGGGGACATCATCGGACGGTGGAAGGAATACTTCGATGATCTCCTCAACCCGACTGACATGCCTTCCATTGAGGAAGCAGACGGTGGGGACTCTGGGGCGTGCTCATCCATCACCCAAGCCGAGGTCACTGAGGTGGTTCATAAGCTCCTCGGTGGCACCGGGGGTGGATGAGCTTCGCCCTGAGTACCTCAAGTCTCTGGATGTCGTAGGGCTGTCTTGGTTGACACGCCTCTGCGACATTGCATGGAGGAAGGGGACAGTACAGCTGGAGTGGCAAACCGGGGTGGTGGTCCCTCTTTTTAAAAAGGGGGACCGGAGAGTGTGTTCCAACTATAGGGGGATCACACTTCTCAGCCTCCCGGGGAAAGTCTACGCCAGGGTACTGGAGAGGAGAATACGGCCGATAGTTGAACCTCGGATTCAGAAGGAACAATGCGGTTTTCGTCCCGGTCGTGGAACACTGGACCAGCTCTACACCCTCCGCAGGGTGCTCGAGGGTTCATGGGAATTTGCCCAACCAGTCTACATGTGCTTTGTGGATCTGGAGAAGGCATTTGACCGTGTCCCTCGTGCCATTCTGTGGGGGGTGCTGAGTGAGTATGGAGTCCGGGGCCCTCTACTAAGGGCTGTCCGGTCTCTATATGATCGGAGCAGGAGTCTGGTTCACATTGCCGGCAGTAGATCAGACTTGTTCCCGGTGCATGTTGGACTTCAGCAGGGCTGCCCTTTGTCACCGGTCCTGTTCATAATTTTTATGGACAGGATTTCTAGGCGCAGCCAGGGGCCGGAGGGGATCCGGTTTGGGAACCACAGGATTTCATCTCTGCTTTTTGCAGATGATGTTGTCCTGTTGGCTTCATCGGGCCGGGACCTTCAGCATGTGCTGGGGCGGTTTGCGGCCGAGTGCGACGCGGCAGGGATGAGAATCAGCACCTCCAAGACCGAGGCCATGGTTCTCCACCGGGAAAGGGTGGCGCGCCTTCTCCGGGTGGGTGGAGAAGTCCTGCCTCAGGTGGAGGAGTTCAAGTATCTCGGGGTCTTGTTCACGAGTGAGGGAATGATGGAGCGGGAGTTTGACAGACGGATCGGTGCAGCGTCCGCAGTTATGCGGTCGATGTACCTGACCGTCGTGATGAAGAAGGAGCTGAGTCGAAAGGCGAAGCTCTCGATTTACCGGTCAATCTACGCCCCTACCCTCACCTATGGTCATGAACTTTGGGTAGTGACTGAAAGGACAAGATCGCGGATACAAGCGGCCGAGATGAGTTTCCTCCGCAGGGTGGCTGGACGCTCCCTTAGAGATAGGGTGAGGAGTTCGGTCACCCGGGAGGAACTCGGAGTCGAGCCGCTGCTCCTTCACATTGAGAGGAGTCAGCTGAGGTGGCTTGGGCATCTGTACCGGATGCTTCCTGGACGCCTCCCTAGGGAGGTGTTCCAGGCATGTCCCTCCTCCCTAGGGAGGTGTTCCAGGCATGTCCCTCCGGGAGGAGACCCCAGGGAAGACCCAGGACACGCTGGAGAGACTATGTCTCTCGGCTGGCCTGGGAACGCCTCGGACTCCCCTCGGAAGAGCTGGAGGAAGTGTCTGGGGTGAAGGAAGTCTGGGCATCTCTATTGAGACTGCTGCCCCCGTGACCCGGGAACGGATAAGTGAAAGGTGAAAGTGAAAAGTTGGGCCAATTTTAGCTGCAAAGCATAAAGACAGAGACTCCACAAATTTGTTTATATATTGCAAGTCATTTCATAATTGCAATTTTCAGCTATGATTTTGCATATCACAGGTTTTCTTAATATCGTACAACGCAGTATACTGTGAGGAATTCAGTAGCTTCCCAAACCTTATCTTCCCCCAGTTTCACATTGGTTTAGCCTACCTCAGAAGTGTGTTGTACAAAGCTGTGAGACATGTTTGTGTCCAGTTGCGTCTGTGCGCCGATTCTTCCCTTCATTCCTGAACACATGCACAGAACTAGCATCCAGTGCCAGCAAGCAAAGCTCAAATAACTAGCGTGTTTTTGAAAAACTGAC